>NC_057798.1:28148853-28448853 GCF_018294505.1 Triticum aestivum | reverse complement strand
GGGAAGCCGAACCCGCGGTGGCCGACCAACAAGGGTCAGTCCGGCCCAGCAGGCGGAAGAGGAGTGTGACGCGAACTGAAACGTCGCCGCAACGGTACGGAGCACCGCTATTTTTAAGGGAAGGATTCCCAGGAGGTATATTAATGCTCATAACTTTTTCAGAAAGAGCGCTCGCCGGACAGTGTCCGGAGAGGTTGCCAATCAAGCCTCCGCCAGCCATGCTCCAACGCATGGCCCGGGAGGGGAGGCGAATACAAGGCATGAGCCGGACGCTCCTCCCACGGAGGATGCCGACAGGCTGTCCGCCACCCGGTCTGAGGTGGAGAGCGCCATGAATCACAGGCGTCGCCGGACAGTTCTTCGTGACGCGTGTTTCTCCCCGGAGGCGTTAAATGCCTTTGATGCGGGAAACGCGCACCTCCATGCCGCTCAAGATGGGTTAACCAGAACCACGGAGCAGTATGTGAAAGACATACGTGTAAGTAATTTTAATAGTTATATATGCCAGTAGCCCCCGAGACTTAAAATAGTTAAAATAACTGATTTAAGGATCAATTTTTATGCAGGATCTTATGGAGAAGAATGCCCATCTGTCCCAGGAGCTCCAAGAGTGCAAGGCCCAACTTGAGGCCGCACTGGCCGCCACAGGGGGAGCCACAGAGACCCCTGCTGGTAATACGTACTTTGAAAAGATAATTAATTAACAAAGTGCGGCATGAATCTGACAATAATTTTGCAGAGGGCGCCGGACTAGATCCGGACAAGCAACAGCTACTGCGTCAGCTAAAGGCCGGCGAGAGGGTGCTTATGAAGGTGCAGCAGGAGAGAAACAAGCTCCAAGATGCCCACACCCAGCTAGGAGAAGAGCTGAAAGGTGTTCGGGCCCAGCTGTCTGGCTCCTTGAAGGAGAATCAGCGGCTTCGTCGCGGCATTTATAGTAAGTGCTTGAGCAAATTCCTTTGAAAAGAAGAATTCGGCGAGGAAGTCGATTGACAAAAATATGTCTTTAGGTGTGCTCACGGGTCGTCCCGCGGAGGAAATGCCTGGCTCAACAGGTGACCAACTTCCCGAGCTAGTGCAATTGTTCGAGCGTGTTCGGCAGCCGATGAGTGGCGTCGTTCAGGCTTTATGGCCATCCGTCTCCCTACCCGAGGTCCTTGGTGAGCTTGCTGAGAAGATTCAGGGAGCACGGTGACACCTCCGTTTGTGGAAGATATCGGCCTGCTGTCAGGGCGCCAGGGAGGCCTGGGCCATGGTGAAGACGCGCTACCCGAAGGCTGACCCAAACCACATGGCCGAGGTCGGACCTGCGGGGCCTGATGGGAAGGAGATCCCTGTGAGCTTGATGTACAGCCAAGTAGAACTGGCCGCGAAATATTCCCAACAGGACTGTAAATTAGACAGTCTGTTAGATGGGATTGAGGAGGAGTACAATCAGTCGGTTTGACGATGTAATTTGAAATGACATGTAAGATGCCTTCTAGCCGGATTGTAGATTGTTTGCCTTTGCGGACCGTTTCGCTTCAACCTCGGGACCCAACAGTCCGGAGTGTGTCCGAATACCTCTACGGTTATAAAAGAACCGGGGCATGCATGGAGACAAGGCGTCGGGGTCATAATTGCTTTATCAGACAAGTGCCCAACTAGTTATGTTATATTACATGGTTAGTAAGAAACATCTTCCAGGGAGAATAGTTCCGTTAAGGGTTCCTTTCCCTGGGAGGCATGCCCTAAGGTGCAATGCCGGACTACGAAAATAGCAGAAAAAGCATCTGGGGGCAGATAAATAAGTAAGTAATAAATCATCTTTCAAGTCACCGACCGAATATTCTCTTAAGAACGCTAGCTTTCGGCTTCACCCAGTCTGAGGTACACATCCGGCTGACCCGGCAGTAACAATCGCAGAGGTGCTCCCTTTACCTCCTAGCCGAACAATCGGGAACGTAGGGGTAAGCACAGGAGCCAGGCAACCCAGCTTGGCCACAACTTAAGTCATATCGATGCATATAATGGTGAATAAAAGGTACATGCGGAAGTATGACACATGTATTGGGCGTGAAGCCCATATGAATAAGCTTCTGGTAAAGAAGCCCCCAGGTATAATGAGTGCTAGGAGCACATCAAGTGTGTGCGAACAAAGCGCAAATCAGTCTATAAAAGGTATTGAAAAAAAAGTGGGAAGAAGGAGGGGGACAAGAGACAGTAAAAAATATAAAAAGGTGGACGGGGGAGTGAGACGAACTCTGAGTCCGGTGTTTAGGCGTAGAATCTTCGGAGACGGGCTGCGTTCCATGGGTTCGGCTCGAGTCGGTTGTCAGATGCTTTACGTAGACGGTATGCTCCGCCGGTCAGGACTTGGTCGATGATGAAGGGACCTTCCCACTTGGGCTTAAGTTTGTCCTTTTTCTTGTCCGGCAGGCGTAGAACGAGTTCGCCGACATTGTAAGTTTTGGCCCGTACTTCTCTGCTTCGATATCTTCGAGCCTGCTGCTGATAAAATGCGGAACGAGCCTTTGCCCCGTCCCGCTCCTCCTCTAAGGCGTCCAAACTGTCCTGCCGATCCAACTCGGCTTCTCTTTCTTCGTACATGCGCACATGAGGTGCGTCATGAATTATATCGCAGGGCAGAACTGCCTCTGCGCCGTATACCATGAAAAATGGTGTGAATCCAGTAGTTCGGTTTGGCGTGGTCCGCAGTCCCCAGAGTACGGAGTCGAGCTCCTCTACCCAGTGCGTGTTGGATTCCTTGAGGGATCGCACTAGTCTGGGTTTGATGCCGCTCATGATTAGACCATTTGCTCGCTCGACTTGACCGTTAGTTTGGGGGTGATAGACTGAAGCGTAATCGAGCTTGATGCCCATGTTTTTGCACCAGAGTTTAACCTCGTCGGCCGTGAAGTTCGTGCCGTTATCAGTGATGATGCTGTGGGGGACGCCAAAATGGTGTACTACCCCGGATACGAAGTCTATCACCGGTTCGGATTATGCCATTTTAACCGGCTTGGCCTCAATCCATTTGGTGAATTTGTCCACCATGACCAATAAGTATTTGTGCTTGTGGGTTCCCCCTTTAAGGGGTCCAACCATGTCAAGCCCCCAGACCGCGAACGGCCAGGTAATGGGTATAGTTTTGAGGGCGGTGGGTGGCATGTGGCTCTGATTAGCAAAGAGCTGACAACCGACGCATCGTTGGACTAAGTCTTGAGCATCTGCCCGGGCTGTCGGCCAATAAAATCCTGTACGGAAGGCCTTGCCTACAAGGGCCCGGGCTGCAGCTGGTGCCCGCCGAGTCCGGCGTGAATTTCATCCAGGAGATTCCGCCCCTCCTCTTCGGAGATACACCTTTGAAGGACTCCGGTTGTGCTTTTCTTATAAAATTCTCCCTCATGGACCTTGTAGGCTTTAGATCGCCGAACTATGCAGCGGGCCTCATTTTGGTCTTCGGGAAGTTCCTGCCGAATTAAGTAGGCTAGGAATGGTTCTGTCCACGGGGCAATTACTGCCATTATTTCGTGAGCTGAAGGTGTTATTTCAATGGCTGAGCCGCCGATTGTGTCAGAATGGTCTGACTTAGGTGATGCAGCTGGCTCCGGATTGTTATTTCCGGACTCCTCTTCCCATAACACGGATGGCTTAAAGAGCCGTTCCAGGAAGATGTTTGGAGGGACGGCGTCTCATTTCGCGCCGATGCACGCTAACACGTCTGCTGCTTGGTTATTATCCCGGGCTACATGGTGGAATTCGAGTCCTTCGAACCGAGCTGACATTTTTAGGACGGTGTTGCGGTAAGCTGCCATTTTTGGATCTTTGGCGTCAAAGTCTCCATTTACTTGGGATATTGCGAGGTTTGAATCCCCGCGCACCTCTAGGCATTGAATGCCCATGGAGATTGCCATCCGGAGGCCATGCAGAAGGGCCTCGTATTCGGCTACGTTGTTGGAGTCCATGTACATTATTTGAAGTACGTATTGGATTGTGTCTCCAGTTGGGGACGTCAGGACGACGCCAGCCCCCAAGCCAGCCAACATTTTGGATCCGTCAAAATGCATGATCCAATTGGAGTATGCGCCGTACTCTTTAGGGAGTTCGGCTTCGGTCCATTCGGCGACGAAGTCAGCCAGAACCTGCGACTTTATAGCTCGCCGTGGTTTATAGGTTATGTCAAATGGTAAGAGCTCAATAGCCCATTTTGCAATCCTGCCCGTTGCGTCGCGATTGTTTATAATATCATTGAGAGGTACTTCGGAGGCCACCGTTATGGAACACTCTTGAAAGTAGTGTCGCAGCTTCCGGGATGCCATGAACACCGCATACGCTATCTTTTGATAATGTGGGTACCGGGACTTGCTTGGAGTTAGAACAGTGGATACGTAGTACACTGGTTTTTGAAGAGGGAATTTGTCCCCTTCTGTCTCTCGCTCGACGACGAGTACCGCGCTGACAACTTGATGTGTTGCTGCGATATATAATAACATAGGTTCGCCCAGGTTGGGCGCGGCCAGGACCAGATTTGTTGCCAGTATGGCCTTTATTTCTTCGAGTCCGGCTGTGGCAGCATCCGTCCATTCGAAATGTTCGGTGCGCCGGAGGAGGCGCTAGAGGGGCAGAGCCTTTTCTCCCAAACGGGAGATGAAGCGACTTAAGGCTGCTACGCATCCGGTTAGTTTTTGTATTTGCTTGAGGTCCTTTGGAATATCCAATTGTGACAAAGCTCGGATTTTGGCCGAGTTTGCTTCAATTCCTCTACCGGATACGATGAAGCCCAAGAGCTTTCCGGCTGGTACGCCGAAGACGCATTTTTCCGGATTGAGCTTAATATCATATGCTCGGAGGTTGTCGAATGTCACCCTCAAGTCTTCTACTAGAGTTTCGACGTGTTTGGTCTTGACGACCACATCGTCTACGTATGCCTCTACTATTTTGCCTATCTGGGTAGCCAGACATGTTTGAATCATGCGCTGATATGTTGCGTCGGCGTTTTTGAGTCCGAAGGGCATTGTGTTGAAGCAGAATGGCCCATATGGAGTAATGAATGCCGTTGCGGCCTGGTCTTTCTCCGCCATCTTGATTTGATGGTATCCGGAGTATGCGTCGAGGAAGCAGAATGAATCGTGTCCTGCGGTAGCATCGATGATTTGGTCGATGCGAGGGAGGGGGAAAGGGTCCTTTGGACAGGCCTTGTTAAGGTCTTTAAAATCGACGCAGAGGCGCCAGGATTTCTCCTTTTTTGGTACCATTACTAGATTGGCTAGCCAGTCCGGATGTTTTATGTCTCTGATGGATCCGGCTTCTAAGAGTTTGGCTAGCTCCTCTCCCATTGCCTGTCTTTTGGGTTCGGAAAATCGCCGAAGAGCTTGTTTGACCGGCTTGAATCCTTTTAGGATGTTTAGGCTGTGCTCTGCCAGCCTGCGTGGGATTCCTGGCATGTCTGAAGGGTGCCAGGCAAAAATGTCCCAATTTTCCCGAAGGAATTCTCGTAGTGCGGCTTCGACATCAGGACTTAATTGTGCCCCAATGGAGGCCGTCTTTGTGGGGTCCGTTGGATGGACCTGAAATTTGACTATTTCGTCTGCTGGTTTAAAAGAGGTGGACTTGGACCTCTTATCGAGTATCACATCGCCCCTATCCACCATGGAGCGCAGCGTAGTTAGTTCCTCTGCCGCTAGGGCTTCGGACAATGCCTCTAGGGCCAGTGCGGCTGTCTTATTTTCAGCGCGGAGTGTTGTATCTGGATCACTGGCAAGAGTAATTATCCCATTGGGTCCGGGCATTTTGAGCTTCATGTACCCGTAGTGGGGTATAGCTTGGAAGATTGTGAATGCCTCTCGCCCTAACAAAGCGTGATATCCGCTGCCGAATGGGGCCACTTGGAACGTGACCTCCTCGGACCTGTAATTGTCCGGTGAGCCGAACACTACATCTAGTGTGATTTTTCCTGTGCAGCGTACTTCTCGACTAGGGATTATCCCTCTGAAGGTTGTGCTGCTTCGCTCGATGCGGCTCCAGTCAATATCCATTTTTTGAAGGGTTTCCTCGTAGATGAGGTTTAATCCGCTGCCGCCATCCATGAGTACCTTGGTAAGGCAAAAGCCGTCCACTATCGGACTGAGGACCAATGTGGCTGGTGCTCTAGCTGTTCGGAATTTAGGTTCGTCGCTGGTGTTGAAGGTGATAGCCGTGTCACTCCATGGATTTGCTGTTGCTACTTGGTAGACTTCGGCGAGGCCGCGGATTGGTCGTTTTCGCATGTTATTTGACGCGAAAGTCTCGAAGACTGTTAATACCGTACCGGTACTGTTGGGCTATTTGCCCGGGGCTAAAAAGCCTTCGCCACTTTTGGCCACCTGCCGTAGTATCCAACATGCTCGAAGGCTGTGTGTTGGAGTGGCGCCCTCCGTACTGTGGATTTTGCAGGGTCCGTTGAGCCAGCCCTCCAGTACGGTTCCATGCCCTTTAGGTTTTTTTTTGCTTTTTGGTTTTTAACCCAGGTGCTTGAGTATGGCGCACCCTTTTACTTCGGACTAGGGTTGTAGTCAAGGCCGGACTGTCCCAAAACCTAGCTTCGGTGTTCCTGGCACTCTCCACCGCACAGTATTTTTATACGATGGTCGCTAGGTCGACGAAGCGTGTAACTTCGCGATGACTTATGGCGTTCATGATTCCCTTGTCCGTGCAATTGTTGCAGAAAATTGAAATCGCGCTTTCTTCGCAGCAGTCCTTTGTCCTGTTCATAACCAGGAGGAATCTGGCCCAGTAATGATGTACTGTTACATCGGGCTCTTGCCGTATTTGAGAGAGATCGCTTATGTTTGGGTGGGCGGGTGGAATCAAGTTCGGAACCCCGCCCGATCTGAGGCTTAAAGGCCAAGAAGTTTCCGGATTTGGAAGCTTGACTTGCTGGATGCTTTCCAACGAATCTAGTCCGATGCCTGACTCTAAGTTCAATATTTGATTAGCGTTCGTCCCTCCGCGGGAATCCGGCTTGGAGGGATCGGGAATCCGGACATAGTTGGTTTTCAACGTAGAAGAAGGGTTGCCGCATTGTTCCTCTACCACGACAACGTGGTGGGTAGCCTGAGGAGAGTTAATCTCTCTCAGATCGGTTTTAAGCCCAATCTGATCGTAGTCTGTAGCGACTCCCAGGGCGGCGATGCGATCCAAGAGCTCGTTTACAGAGGAGAGCTCAATCGGATCTAACTGCTCGGCGAATTCCGAGCTGACGTGAAGATCGCTTTTGATGACCTGAGAGGTCATCGTCGGAGCGGTGGCCGAACAAGTGGTCATAAGAAAACCACCTAGCAGGACAGTTTGGCCGGCGGCCAAAGCTCTCTTGACGATGATGCCGTCTTTAAAGACGGGAAAAGGCATCCTTCCTGATCGCGACGGCATAGAGGAACTCTCAATGAAAGCACCAATGTCGGTGTCAAAACCGGCGGATCTCGGGTAGGGGGTCCCGAACTGTGCGTCTAGGCGGATGGTAACAGGAGACGAGGGACACGATGTTTTTACCCAGGTTCGGGCCCTCTTGATGGAGGTAAAACCCTACGTCCTGCTTGATTAATATTGATGATGTGTGTTACAAGAGTGGATCTACCACGAGATCAAGGAGGCTAAACCCTAGAAGCTAGCCTATGGTATGATTGTTGTTCGTCCTATGGACTAAGGCCATCCGGTTTATATAGACACCGGAGAGGGCTAGGGTTACACAGAGTCGGTTACAAAGGTAGGAGATCTACATATCCGTATCGCCAAGCTTGCCTTCCACGCCAAGGAAAGTCCCATCCGGACACGGGACGAAGTCTTCAATCTTGTATCTCCATAGTCTTGGAGTCCGCCCGATGATGATAGTTTGGCTATCCGGACACCCCCTAGTCCGGGACTCCCTCAGGGACCTCTGCGGCCCAATCACCCCGAGAACGCCAGGAGGGCGTCGCTACATCCTGCTGCTCGTCGACGACTACAGCAGGTTCATGTGGGTGCTGCTCCTCGCCTCCAAGGATGAGGCAGAGCGAGCCATCGTCAAGCAGCAAGCGACAGCAGAGGTCGAGTGTGGCCACAAGCTGCGCGTGTTACGCACGGACCGTGGCGGCGAGTTCACGTCGGCCACGTTCTACAGGCACTGCGACAAGAAAGGGGTGCAACGTCACCTCACAGCCCCTTACTCGCCGTAGCAGAACGACGTCGTCGAGCGGAGGAACCAGATGGTGCTCGGGATGGCACGCTGCATGCTCAAGGCAAAGCAGGTGCCGAGCACGTATTGGGAGGAGGCCGTGCTCACGGCCGCCTTAATCCTCAACCGCTCCTTCACAAGGAGCGTCGATGGCAAGACGCCTTATGAGGCGTGGTACGGAAGGAAGCCCGATGTACGCTTCCTCCGCACCTTTGGCTGCGTCGGGCATGTCAAGACGGCGCGCCCACAGCTGAAGAAGCTCGACGACAGGAGCACCCCGATGGTGTTCATGGGCTACGGGACGGGCTCTAAGGCATACAAGATGTACGACCCCGTCTCAAAGCGTGTACATGTCTCGCGCAACGTCATCTTCGACGAAGATGCGCGATGGACTTGGGAGACATCGGGGGAGTCCCCGGCAAGCAGCTCCTTCACCGTACAGTACCCGATGTACTCTACAACCCCGGGAAGCAAGACCTCGGGAATTGCCACGCCGGGAAGCCCGGGAGGTGTGGATCCGGGAACCGCAACCCCGAGAACACCGTCCTCGGGTATGGTGTCCCCAGACACCCCGACATCAAGCAAGGTGGTTCCCAGGAGGCTGGTCGCGACCCCGCCAACAGCAAGGTCGGAGCTGTTCGACGCCGACGACAGTGTTGGCGCCCCCCACAGGTTTCGGCGCATGGGGGATCTCCTCGGCGAGGCTGCGGCAACACCGCAACAGCCCGAGGAAGAGGGCGTTGATGACAAGGACGTCTTGTATATGATGGCCGACGAGGAGCCGACCACGTTCGTGGAGGCCGAGCAAGAGGATTGCTGGCGCCACGCGATGCTGGACGAGCTGGCGTCGATCAATGACAACGCCACTTGGACACTCACCACACTGCCTGCTGGGCACCGAGCCATCGGGCTCAAGTGGGTGTTCAAGGTGAAGAAGGACGAGCACGATGCAATTGTCAAGCACAAGGCGCGCCTCGTTGCATAGGGCTATGTGCAACATGAGGGAGTGGACTTCGAGGAAGTCTTTGCTTCGGTGGCAAGGCTGGAGTCTGTGCGGCTCATCCTTGCCGTGGCCGCTCACCGCGGGTGGGAGGTACACCACATGGACGTCAAGTCGGCGTTTCTCAAAGGCGACCTTAACGAGGAGGTGTACGTCTCCCAGCCACCCGGGTTCGTTGCCAAGGGCCACGAGCAGGGCGTGTATCGACTACACAAGGCCCAGTACGGTCTCCGGCAAGCCCCAAGGGCGTGGAACACCAAGCTTGATGCAAGCCTCGCATCCCTTGGGTTCTCACGCAGCGCTTTTGAGTATGGCGTGTACTCGCGTGGCACCGCGAACACGCTGCTCATCGTCGGCATCTACGTCGACGACCTGGTCATCGCCGGGGCAGAGCCTGAAGAGGTTCAACGTTTCAAGGGAGAGATGCATCATCTCTTTAGCATGAGCCACCTCGGGTTGCTCCGGTACTATCTCGGGCTGGAAGTGAACTAGGAGGGTGGTAGCATATCACGCAGACGGCCTACGCCACCAAGGTGCTTGAACGAGCGGGCATGAAGGACTGCCATGCCGTGCACGCTCCAATGGAGGCACGGCTGAAGCTCAACAAGGATAGCTCCGAGAAGGCGGTGGATGCTACACTCTACCGCAGCATCATCGGGAGTCTCAGGTACCTCCTGCACACCCGACCGGACATCACGTTCGTTGTCGGATACCTGAGTAGGTTCATGGAAGCCCCGGCAAGCGATCACCTCGCTGCCGTCAAGCACCTGCTCCGGTACATCGCGGGTACGCTCACGCATGGATGCGTATATCGTCGTGGCGATGGCGAGAGCTTGGTCGGATACAGCGACTCCGACCATGCTGGTGACGTGGACTCCCGGAAGAGCACCTCGGGCATACTATTCCTTCTCGGGAATAGTCCCGTCATCTGGCAATCAGTGAGGCAGAAGGTTATCGCCATATCTTCGTGCGAGGCGGAGTACATCGCGACAGCTACAGCGGCCTGTTAAGGCATTTGGCTTGCTCGCCTTCTCGGCTAGATGCTGAATTAGGACACCGCCCCTGCGCTCATCTTCGTTGACAACAAGTCGGTGATTTCCCTCTGCAAGAATCCAGTGCTTCACGACCGTAGCAAGCACATCGATCTCCGCTATCACTTCATACGTGACTGCGTCAAGAAAGGCACAGTGCTAGTGGAGTTCATCCGGACTGGTGAGCAGAAGGCGGACATCCTGACCAAGTCACTTGGCCGTGTCCGGTTCCAAGAGCTGCGCGACAAGGTTGGGATTATTGACACCAAGCGCCTTCGACCAGGTTGAGGGGGAGAATGTTAATTCAACCTTAGTCAGCAGCAATTACACAGATGCATGCATGGTTGCATGTTGGCAACAGCAGCAGCAGCAAATTACTTACCTACTAAGTAAAACGGCAGGTCGGCAACTCGGCAGCACTTGCGTGACTTACCAGTTAAGGCAAGCTAGCTAGTAACCACTAGTAGTTTCTAGTCTAGTACACATATGAGCTGAGGTGGGCAGCTAGTAGAAATATCTTAGTTCTATAGTCGGTTTGTAATCACATATAAATAGGTCCCAAGTCCCCCGGTTGTATGTATTCCATTCCGATCAATACAAGGCATCAAGCCACTTTAGTTTCCTCCTCTACTCGTGAGTGTACCAACTTTACTACTAGTGTGTGTGTGTGAGCAACACCGTGTGCTCTGCTAGTTTACACTAGCTGTAGTTTAGACTTGGTTGATCCTCGGACAACTAGCTACTCGCTAGTTCGGGCCAACATGGACCTCCGCTACCCACACGCCTCCAGCCTTCGATCCGCTCGTTGGATCTCCTCTGCCGCCTGCTAAGGAGCCGCTCGAGCCGCCGCTGCTCTCCTCCTCTGGATCGAGTCTGCCTTGGTCGCACGTCTGCCGGCCGCCGCCTCCTCCTGGCTCGCGGCCTCGGACTTATCCGCCGGCTGCCGCCTCCTCGCGGCCGCGGCCCCACGACTTCTCCGCCGGCCACCGCCATCGAGCCTTTCCTCTGGTTGGAGAGAAGACGAGGGGAACTGGACCCGGCCCGACGTCCAGATCGGAACTCCCGATTCGGCCGCCCTCGATCGGGGCGCTCTTCCTCGTGCTCGTCCTCTGGATCGAGCGCCCTTGCCGCCGCTGCTTCTTCTGGTTTCGGCCGCTAGTGCTTGCCTCGCGCGTGAGTGCCTTGTCGGCTGATTGCACGCTGGGTGCACGTCTGTTGTTGGTTCCTTAGTGCAAAAAAAAGAGAGAGAGGGAAAAAAAGAGAAAAGAAAGAAAAAGAAAGAAAGAAAGGAAAAAACTGATATGGCGTTTACACCACACCTGCATTTCCGTCGCTGCCTGCAGACTCCTGACGGTGTTTCGTATATTGATCCCGTCTCGCACATGCGCCGTCGCTCGGTGCTTGGTGTTTGTCCGTGTGTGACGTTGTCCTCTACGGTGTCTTCAGCAGGCTGTGATGGTCGTTATTCATCGACTCTTCTCGCGGATTTCGCCCGCGATGGTGGTGCCTGCTCTACACCGACTCCTCTCGCGGTTTTCGCGCGCGGCGGTGATCACTCTACGCCGACTCCTCTCGCGGCTTTCGCGCACGGCGGTGACCGCTCTATGTCGACTCCCCATGTGGCTCCCACATGTGGCTCTACGTCGACTTGCTACTCTCGGTCGACTCTACATGCGGCCTCCAGGGGTGGTGGCGACTGCTCATCGTCGTCGGATGTTTCTACGTCGATCTCTTCTGCCGAAGCTTCTGCCGTGTCCCTGTCTGCGCATGAGATTGCACATCTGCGATGCCTGCTTGATGCTTGGGACTCTTCACCGACAGTTTCTGCAGGTTCTGTGACTAACTCTTTGGGCATTCAGGTACATCCCCATGGATTCTTGATACTGGAGCGTCTTTTCATATGATGTATGATTCTTCCACTTTGACCTCCCTTCGACCTGTCGAGTCTCCTGTTCGTGTTCTTACGGCTTGTGGCACTCCCCTCCCTGTAGCTAGTCGAGGCACTCTTAGCACTTCTTCATTTCATGTTCCCTTTGTCGCTCATGTTCCTCGGCTTACCATGCAACTCATATCTGGTGGTCAGATTGTTGACTCTAGTTGTAGGGTCATTCTCGACTTTGATTCGTGTTCTGTTCAGGATCGTCGCACGGGTGCTCTGCTTGGTGCTGGACCTCAACGCCCTGATGGTCTATGGGAGCTTGACTGGCTTCGTCTTCCCTCCGCTGCCACCGCCGCCAGACTCGCAGCCCCTGTAGCTGCATCTACCAGCTCTTTTCAGCAGTGGCATCATCGTCTTGGCCATTTATGTGGTTCTCGTCTCTCGTCTTTGGTTCATCACGGTGATCTGGGGTCTGTCTCCGGTAATGCTTCGTTGGATTGTCTGGGTTGTAGACTTGGTAAGCAGATTCAGCTACCCTACCCTCACAGTGAGTCAGTGTCCGACCGTCCTTTTGATCTCGCTCACTCTGATGTTTGGGGTCCGGCTCCCTTCTCTTCGAAAGGGGGTCATCACTACTATATTATTTTTATAGACGATTTTTCTTGGTACACTTGGATCTATTTCATGTCTTCTCGTAGTGAGGTCTTATCTATATACAAAAAATTTGATGCCATGGTTCACACCCAGTTTTCCACTCCTATTCGTGTTTTTCGCGCAGATTCAGCTGGTGAGTATATCTCTCATGCACTGTGAGGATTTCTTGCTGAGCAGGGTACTCTAACTCAGTTCTCTTGCCCTGGTGCTCATGCTCAGAATGGTGTGGCCGAGCGCAAGCATCGTCACCTTCTTGAGACGGTGCGTGCAATGATGATCGCCGCCTCTCTTCCGCCTCACTTTTGGGCTGAGGCTGTTACCACTTCCACCTATCTCATCAACATTCAGCCTTCTACAGCTCTACAAGGTGGTATTCCTCTCGAGCGTCTTTCTGGTCATCCTCCTGATTATTCGGCGCTTCGTTTATTGGTTGCGTTTGCTATGTTTTGCTTGCCCTCGCAAACGCACCAAACTGACCGCTTAGTCTGTCGAGTGTGTCTTTCTCGGATACAGTGATGAGCATAAGGGCTATCGGTGTTGGGATCCTGTCGGTCGCCGGATGCGTATTTCCCGAGATGTGACTTTTGGTGAGTCTCGCCCCTTCTACCCGCGTCCATCCTCCTCGGTTTTTTCAGCGGAGGACATCTCTTTTCTTACGTTTCCAGATACACCTCTCTTTGTGCCCAGTATTTCTATTCCTCGTCCTGCTATTGCAGATCTGACGCCGTCCTCTCCTACGGTGTCTTCTCCTCCCTCATCGCATGACCCTCCACCTTCATCACTGATACCTTCCCCTTCTCCACACTGTCATCACTCATACCTTCCCCTTCTCCAACTTCATCACTGATACCTTCCCTATCTCCACCTTCATCACCGACACATTCTCCGTCTCCACCTCCAGTGATTCCACCTCTTCCCTCCTTTCCTTTCCATTATACTCGCCGTCCACGTGTTGCGGATAAATCCACTAACGTGCCATCTTCTTCTGGTGCATCGTCCTCCTTATCCCAGCCGACTTATGGTCTTCGAGCTTGGCCTCGCCCTCCCCCTGACCGCTATTCTCCCAGCCGATATGGTCTTTCGACTATACTTGAGCCTACCTCTTATCGCGATGCTATTTTTCATCCTGAATGGCAGTTTGCGATGGCAGAGGAGCTTGCTGCTCTTGAGCGCACATGCACGCGGGATCTTGTTTCTCTTACTCCCGGTGTTCGTCCCATCACTTGTAAGTGGGTCTACAAAGTTAAGACTCGCTCTGATGGTTCTCTTGAGCGTTACAAAGCTCGTCTTGGGGCTCGTGGCTTTCAGCAGGAGCATGGTCGTGATTACGATGAGACTTTTGCTCATGTGGCCCATATAACCACTAACCACACACTTCTCGCTGTGGCCTCTATTCGCCATTGGTCTGTTTCTCAGCTAGATGTTAAGAATGCCTTTCTTAATGGTGAGTTGTGTGAGGAGGTTTATATGCAGCCACCACCCAGCTATTCTGTTCCTGATGGCATGGTATGCCGTCTTTGTCGCTCTCTTTATGGCCTTAAGCAAGCCCCTCGTGCCTGGTTTGAGCGTTTTGCCTCTGTGGTGACCGCCGCTGGTTTTTCAGCGAGTGCTCATGATCCGGCGTTGTTTGTCCACCTTTCAGCTCGTGGTCAGACTCTTGTTATTCTATATGTTGATGACATGATCATCACTGGTGATGATCTTGAGTACATTGCCTTTGTCAAGGCCCGTCTCAGTGAGCAGTTTCTTATGTCTGATCTTTCTCCTCTTCGTTACTTTCTTGGGATTGAGGTTTCCTCCACCTCTGATGGATTTTTTATTTCCCAAGAAAAGTATATCCAGGATCTTCTTACTCGTGCAGCTCTTAGTGATGAGCGCACTATTGAGACTCCTATGGAGCTCAATCTTCACCTTCGCGCTTCTGATGGTGAGCCCTTGTCTGATCCGACACGCTATCGCCATCTTGTTGGGAGTCTTGTCTATCTTGTCGTCACTCGTCCGTATATCTCCTATCATGTCCATATCTTGAGTTAGTTTGTTTCTTCTCCCACTTCGGTACACTATAGTCACCTTCTTCGTGTTCTACGATATCTTTGTGGCACAATCTCTCACCGTCTCTTTTTTCCCGCTCCAGCTCATTACAGCTGCAGGCTTATTCAGATGCTACGTGGGCTAGTGATCCTACAGATCGTCGTTCACTTTCCGCTTACTGTGTTTTTCTTGGTGGTTCTCTCATTGCCTGGAAGACGAAGAAACAGACTGCAGTTTCTCGTTCGAGTGCAGAGGCTGAGTTGCGAGCTATGTCTCTTTTGACGGCAGAGGTGACTTGGTTACGATGGTTACTGGAGGATTTTGGTGTTTCTGTTACAACACCTACCACCCTCTTGTCAGACAGTACAGGTGCTATCAATATTGCACGGGATCCCGTGAAGCATGAGCTTACCAAGCATATTGGCGTTGATGCTTCTTATGTGCGCGCTGCTGTGCAGGATCATGTTGTTGCTCTTCAGTATGTGCCTTATGAGTTACAACTAGCAGACATCTTCACAAAGGCACAGACTAGAGCGCAACATGGATTTCACCTTTCCAAACTCAGTGTTGTGGATCCACCATGAGTTTGAGGGGGGTTGTTAGAGTTATATTAGTGATGTCTTTTGACCTTTTGCATTCAGTCTCTTGGCATACTCCTGTAGCCTTTTGGCATCCTCGTGTATGTGTATATATATATATATGTTGGCTTTGGCCTCCTAATAATACAAGTTGTTGTTTCTAACACAATAGTTGGGTCATGAGGAGTGCCCAACCACACATGTCTGCCTATGCCTAGATTACATGCATGCTTTGCGAGATTGTGAGCCTTAAAATTGAAATTCCTACGCTCAAAAATAAACTTGCAAGATGAGAAACTAGAGAAGCGAGCTAATATTTCATGTGTGATAGCTGTGTTAGGACCACTTGTCCCTCTGTTGATGTCATTGACTACTCCCTCACAATCAGAAGCCATGACCACGTCCTGAACATCCAGATCATCTGCCAATGCAAGTCCCTCCCTGCAAGCAAAAGTTTCTAACATCATGGGATCGGTGACGCTCCATAGACCACTGCCGATGACCCCAAGTAGTTGCCATTCTCGTCTCTACAGAGTGCTGCCACTGCTCCCCCCCCCCCCCCCGCATGTTCCGTGCCAACGCTCCGTCGACATTATTTTTGACAGCACCGGACTCGGGTGCAAGCCAGCGTTGAGGCCGGACCACCGCTGTTGTTGGGCTGGCCACCACTGAATCCCTTTTGAGCAAGTCTGCTAGGAAGTTGTTCACAAAAAATATGGTTTGCTGCGGTGCTTGAAAGATTGCTTTGCACACTACTTTCCGACGTGCATACCAAACAGCCCATAATGTGACAACCATCGTCGTGAACTTGGAGTGGTCAAGCTTGCTATATAACTCAAACAACCACCTCTTTGCACTTGGTTCTTCCAGTTCAGACATCGTTTGCACCACATCTGCGTCTGATAAAGCCCACACGCACCGCGACATGGTGCAGGAGATTAACACATGACGCCATGAGTCTTGGCACCCGCACAGAGGACACGCATTTTGGGTTGCCATATTTCTGTGAAGTAGCACGTCCGTGGTAGGCAGCGACTGATGTGCTAGTCTCCAGACGAATACTTTGATCTTCGAGGGTATTGATATCTTCCACAGAGCTGACCAGGCCCGTTGTTCCTCCTGTCCCGAAGATGATCTTGTTCTGCCCTCTAGCCACTCTTCTCACTGCAGCTTGGTGCTAACCAAGAATCTGTAAGCTGAGCTGACAGTAAACCTCCCTTTCTTATCTGGGTACCATGCCCAGAAGTCCTCAATGTTGCGTGTGCAAATTGGGATTCTCAAAATAGCGTCTGCATCAAATCTTATGAACACCGACCGGACCAACCCTTCGTTGGAGGGTTTTGCACAAGGGAAGTGATGGGTCGTGGTGTATGTTCTTTTGGTATCAAATTATCCGACCAGATATTTGTCGTCTGACCATTCCCGATCCTCCTAATCATGCCTTGCTTCATTACATCTCTCCCCTCGAGTATTGCTCGCCAAATCTGAGAGGGACGGGTTCCTAGTTGGGCTTCTAGCAATGAGCAGTTAGGGAAGTAACTTGCCTTGAGTATTCTAGCACTCAACGTTGACGGTTCATTAACAGTCTCCAAGCTTGTCGAGCCAGCAAAGCTAGATTAAAAAGCTCCAAAACTCTAAAACCCAAACCTCCCAAGTGTTTTGGTCTCATCATTACATCCCAGGAGACCCAAGACGGATTCCTTTGTCCCTGTTTGCATTCCCACCAAAACTTCCGGATAATAGACTTAATATGATCACATAATCCTCTCGGCAGTTTGAAACATGACATAGAATATACTGGGATAGCCTGGGCTACAAATTTAATGAGAACCTCTTTCCCTCCTGCTGATAAACATTTGCTCATCCATCCCTTAACCTTATCTCACACGCGGTCACTTAAGTATTTGAAAGGGCCGTTCTTGGAATGCCCCACATCTGTTGGCATCCCTAAGTATCTATCGCTCAATGATTCATTAGGGACATGAAGGAAACCCTTAACTGCATTTCGAATTATTTCCGGAGTACCCTTGCTGAAAAAGATGGATGATTTGTCCCTGTTTATTCTCTGACCCGATGCCATACAATATGCCTCCAATAGGTTTGATACCTCCTCCGCTCCATTAACACTTGCCCTGAAAAACAGCAGGCTATCATCCGCGAATAGCTGGGATGACTGGTTTTGTGATTTTAGTAGGCACGAAAGGCCCTCCACTGCCAATAAGAAAAGGTAAGGAGAGATGGGATCTCCCTGTCGAATGCCACGTGTAGGTTTGAATTCTTCCAACTTATGTCCATTAAACATTACTGAGAACGAGACAGTGCTCACCATATTCATAATAACAGTGATCCAGGGTGCAGAAAATCCTAGCTTCTCCATTATTGCTCTGAGATATTCCCACTCAACTCTGTCATACGCCTTCATCATGTCAAGCTTGAGTGCACAATACCTGTTTCTCTTGGCTTTGTTTCTCTTCATAAAATGAAGGCACTCATAAGCTGAAATTATATTATCCGTGATCAACCTTCCTGGGATGAAAGCCGATTGTTCCTCAGAGATGATATCAGGCAGAATGATCTTAAGGCGGTTTGCTAGCACCTTCGAGGCAATCTTGTAAAACACGTTACATGAACTGATAGGGCGAAATTGTGACAACAAAGTGGGGTTCGATACCTTAAGGATTAACACCAGGAGCATGTCATTAATGCATGATGGGCTCTCCTCCCCTCGAACGATGCCCAGCACAACCCGAGTTACTGCTTCCCACATACGTCCCAGTGCCTATGAAAGAAGTGAGCCGGAAAACCGTCAGGCCCCGGTGCTTTGGTAGGAAACATCTGGAATAAAGCTATTTTCACTTCCTTCTCCTCGTAAGGTGACAACAGTATTTCATTCATGGCCGTTGTCACCTTTACCGGGACATGTTCAAGCACTTCTGCAACTCCCTGTACACCCTCAGAAGTATAAAGGTTTTTGTAAAAATCGAGCGCAAGTTGCTGCATCTCCGACATATCCTCCATGAGCTCGCTGTTCGTCCTTTGCAGCGCCTTAATGAGGTTCTTCCTCCTTCTCATCAATGCATGCATGTGGAAAAATGAGTGTTGCGGTCGCCGGCAGACAGCCATTCAACTCACAATCGCTGCCTCCACATAAGCTCTTCCCGCAAGTAAAGTTCGATGAGTCTGTCATTGGTCTTTGTTTCTACATGAGATGGGCCAGTCCTAGCTGGCTCATTTCGCAACCTGTCCAATTCCTTTTTAAGCTTGCGGATCTCTCCAGGAACACTTCAAGTTATTTGCCAGATCATTTAGTTTGGCTTGAACCTCGTTCGCCGTAAGCTGTCCTCCCAGCTCCCATGCAGTCTGAATGGTGGGTTTCAACTCCGCATGGGTGTCCCACATCACCTCGTATCGAAATCTCTTATCATCCTTTGTTCCCGGAACTCGTGGCGCGAGGTGTACAAGAATTGGAGAATGGTCAAAAGTTGCTGCGGTGAGATGCTCAACAGCCGCAGTAGGAAATTGAGTGCACCACTCTGCTGTCCCGAGAGCCCTATCCAGCCGTACACGTGTGAAGGACCCTCCGACTACCTTCTTCTCATACGTCCACATCCTTCCAGAGAAACCAAGGTCTACAAGACCACACACATCCACTGCATCCCTGAACCCCTGGATCTGGGATTGACTACGAGTTCCAATCCCATCATGCTCCTCGTGGTGCATAACCTCGTTAAAATCCCCCAAACACAACCAGGGCATGTCATGTAGGGTGGCTAGATTTGTCATAGTGGTCCACGTTTGGTGCCTCAAGTGCGCCTGGGCCTCCCCATATAAACAACAGAGTCTCCATGGTTCCCCCCCCCCCCCTAGCATGCTGATCTTTACGTCTATGTGATACTTGAAGTACCCCAAATTCTCAATCTTTATTTCATTGTTCCAGAAGATACATAAGCCTCCGCTCCTACCAGAGGAATCAACAGCAAAAGAATTATCATAACTTAAAGTACTCTTAAGATTTTCTGCTCTCTCACCACTAATCTGGGTCTCTAAAAGGATCGATATAGTTGACTAGAGGGGGGGTGAATAGGCAACTAACAATTTTTACCTTTTCTTTACCAATTTAAACTTTGCATCAAAGTAGGTTGTCTAGATATGCAACTAGGTGAGCAACCTATATGATGCAACAACAATAAGCACACAAGCAAGCAAGAGATATAACACAAATAAGCTTGCAGAAGTAAAGGCGCGAGATACCCAAGAGTGGTGCCGGTGAAGATGAGGATGTGTTACCGAAGTTCCTTCCCTTTGAGGGGAAGTACATCTCCGTTGGAGCGGTGTGGAGGCACAATGCTCCCCAAGAAGCCACTAGGGCCACTGTATTCTCCTCACACCCTCACACAATGCGAGATGTCGTGATTCCACTATTGGTGCCCTTGGAGGCGGCGACCGAACCTTTACAAACAAGGTTGGGGCAATCTCCACAACTTAATTGGAGGCTCCCAACGACACCACGAAGCTTCACCACAATGGACTATGGCTCCGCGGTGACCTTAACCGTCTAGGGTGCTCAAACACCCAAGAGTAACAAGTTCCGCAAGGGGTTAGTGGGGGGAATCAAATTTCTCTTGGTGGAAGTGTAGATCGGGGCCTTCTCAACCACTCCCGAGCAAATCAACAAGTTTGATTGGCTAGGGAGTTAGATCGGGCGAAAATGGAGCTTGGAGCAATAATGGAGCTTAGGGTTGGAAGAGATAGTCAACTCGGGGAAGAAGACACCCCTTATATAGTGGATAGACAAATCCAGCCGTTACCCACCAACCCATTCTGCGTAGCACGGTACTACCGCGCCGGGGCAGCGGTACTACCGTAGGCAGACGCGGTACTACCACAAGGCCCTACGGTACTGATGACCCACAAGTATAGGGGACCTATCGTAGTCCTTTCGATAAGTAAGAGTGTCGAAGCCAACGAGGAGCAGAAGGAAATGATAAGCGGTTTTCAGCAAGGTATTCTCTGCAAGTACTGAAACAAGTGATAACAAATAGTTTTGTGATAAGATAATTTGTAACAAGCAACAAGTAACAAAACTAAATAAAGTGCAGCAAGGTGGCCCAATCCTTTTTGTAGCAAAGGACAAGCCTGGACAAACTCTTATGTAAGGAAAAGCGCTCCCGAGGACACATGGGAATATCGTCAAGCTAGTTTTCATCACGCTCATATGATTCGCGTTCGGTACTTTGATAATTTGATATGTGGGTGGACCGGTGCTTGGGTGCTGTTCTTACTTGAACAAGCATCCCACTTATGATTAACCTCTATTGCAAGCATCCGCAACTACAACAAAAGTATTAAGCTAAACCTAACCATAGCATGAAACATATGGATCCAAATCAGCCCCTTACGAAGCAACGCATAAACTAGGGTTTAAGCTTCTGTCACTCTAGCAACCCATCATCTATTTATTACTTCCCAATGCCTTCCTCTAGGCCCAATTAATGGTGAAGTGTTATGTAGTCGACGTTCACATAACACCACTAGAGGCTAGACAACATACATCTCATCAAAATATTCACATGACTACTAATAGCAAGACTTCTCCCATGTCCTCAGGAACAAACATAACTACTCACAAAGCATATTCATGTTCATAATCAGAGGGGTATTAATATGCATAAAGGATCTGAACATATGATCTTCCACCAAATAAACCAACTAGCATCAACTACAAGGAGTAATCAACACTACTAGCAACCTACTAGCACCAATCCCGGACTTGGAGACAAGAATTGGATACAAGAGATGAACTAGGGTTTTGAGAGGATATGGTGTTGGTGAAAATGTTGATGGAGATTGCTCTCTCCTGATGAGAGGAGCGTTGGTGATGATGATGGCGATGATTTCCCCCTCCCGGAGGGAAGTGTCCTCGGCAGAACAGCTCTGCCGGAGCCCTAGATTGGTTCCGCCAAGGTTCCGCCTCGTGGCGGTGGAGTTTCGCCCCGAAAGGTTGCTTATCATTTTTTCCTCGACGAAAGACCTCATATAGCAGAAGATGGGCATTAGAGAGCCACCAGGGGCCCACGAGGTAGGGGGCACGCCCAAGGGGGTAGGGCGCGCCCCCACCCTCGTGGCTAGGTGGGGCCCCCTCTGGTGAACTTCTTCCGCTGGATATTTTTTATTATTTCCCAAAATGACTTCCGTGGAGTTTCAGGACTTTTGGATTTGTGCAGAATAGGTCTCTAATATTTGCTCCTTTTCCAGCCTAGAATTCCAGCTGCCGGCATTCTTCCTCCTTATGTAAACCTTGTAAAATAAGAGAGAATAGGCATAAGTATTGTGACATAACGTGTAATAACAGCCCATAGTGCAATAAATATTGATATAAAAGCATGATGCAAAATGGACGTATCAACTCCCCCAAGCTTAGACCTCGCTTGTCCTCAAGCGAAAGCCGATAACGATAAATATGTCCCCATGTTTAGAGGTAGAGGCGTCGATAAAAATAAAATACGGACATGAAGGCATCATGATTATTCTCATAACAGCAACATATATAAATATTGTCATATGATTTCTTATGTTCAAGTAATAATCCATTCACAATGCAGAGTACGAATCATACTCTTTATTGAGAACAAACAAACTATAGTCTCGGTCAATGAAGCAATTGCAATTTATCATAACATCAGAAAGAGTCTATGTCAGAGCTTAATAGCAAGTCCACATACTCAACTATCACTTAGTCCTTCATAATTGCTAACACTCACGCGATACTTGTGGTTACGGAGTTTTAATCGGACACAGAGAAAGATAGGGGCTTATAGTTTCGCCTCCCAACCTTTTACCTCAAGGGTAATGTCAATAATAATAACTCATGCCCCCTACATCTAATTAGATATATCAATCAGGATCTTTCCAACACACTGTGCTTTCCAAAGGATAAAATGTAAAAAGGAAAGGTGAAGATCACCATGACTCTTGCATAAGGCAGAAGATAATGATAAAAGATAGGCCCTTCGCAGAGGGAAGTAGAGGTTGCCATGCGCTTTTATGGTTGGATGCACAAAATCTTAATGCGAAAGAATGTCACTTTATATTGCCCCTTGTGATATGAACCTTTATTATGGAGTCCGTCGCTTTTATTTCTTCCACATCACAAGATCGTATAAAGCTTATTTCCCCACACCAATCAATCATACATATTTAGAGAGCAATTTTTATTGCTTTGCACCGATGACAACTTACTTGAAGGATCTTACTCAATCCATAGGTAGATATGGTGGACTCTCATGGCAAAACTGGTTTAAGGGTTTTTGGAAGCACAAGTAGTATCTCTACTTTGTGCTGAGAATTTGGCTAGCACGAGGGGGGAAGGCAAGATCAACATGTTGGAAGATCCATGACAATATACTTTATCTCAGATATAAGAAAACATAACCCATTACATTGTCTTCCTTGTCCAACATCAACTCTTTCGCATGTCATATTTTAATGAGTGCTCACAATCATAAAAGATGTCAATAATAGTATATTTATATATGAACCTCTCTTTCTTTATTACTTCCTATTAATTGCAATGATGACCAAAGCTATGTTTGTCAACTCCCAACAACTTTTAATCAGCATACTCTTTCTATGTGAAGTCATCACTCCCAATAAGATCAATATGAACTCTTTGTTCCTTTTTATTCTTTTTCTTCTTTTCTTTTATTCACTCAAGATCATGGCAAAACAATCAAGCCCTTAACTCAACACTAATCTTTATTATATAGCTCACGGACTCGATTACATAGAGAGATCATAAAGCAAAACTCAAAACTAGAACATGCCATAAACTTTATTCTACTAGATCAAGATACTACTAATAGGATCAAACTAAGAAAAACGGTAAAGATAGGAGATGTGATTGTGATACGATACCGGGGCACCTCCCCCAAGCTTGGCAATTGCCAAGGGGAGTGCCCATACCCATGTGATTATGTCCCCTTTGCTGGTGAAGAAGGTGGAGGTGTTGGATTGTCGCACATCGAGCGTAAGAGGTCCTCCAACTTGCGAATAATGCCCTTGAGTGCAACGATATGCTCCTTCAACAAAATATTTTCACTTGTGAGATACTTGTTTTGAATACGAGCTAACTCAATCATCTTGAAAGCTTCGATTTCAGTTGGGGTGAGAAAGTTGTGATCAAGTTGAAGGGTGTCTTCTGCTGCCGGAGCTTGGTCCTCCGTGGCCTTCTTGACCCCTTCATCCTTGTTGATCTCCAAGGGTTCTTCCCTCTTCAGCTCTATCTTCATTAGCCAAGCATCTTTGTAACCATTGTTGGAGGAGGGGGACGACATGATGCCTGGCCTTGACAACCCTGACAGAAAATAGCTTGAAACAAGAACAAAGGATAATTGCGTGATACGGGAGTCAAAACCTTCAGAAGAATACATAATGAATTTTTATCGACCAAAATACGTATCGTGCAAGAAAACGGAGTCCGGAAGGCACACGAGGTGCCCACGAGGTAGGGGGCGCGCCCAGGGGGGTAGGGCGTGCCCTCCACCCTCGTGGGGCCCTCGTGTCCTTCCCGGACTGCTACTTATTTTTCTATTTTTCTAAATATTCCAAAACGGAGAAATATTGCCTTAAAAATTGTTTTGGAGTCGGTTTACTTACCGTACCACATACCTATTCCTTTTCGGAGTATGAAACATTCCGAAAAGTGTCCCTTATGTATTCCTCCGGGGTTACGGTTTCAATAACATTGGTTTCAACATTTATAGGATTACCTGAGATATAGTGTTTGATTCTTTGACTGTTTACCACCTTCGGATTTGTGCCTTCGAAGTTGTTGATTTTTATGGCACCGGAATGATAGACCTCCTCGATAACGTAGGGGCCTTCCCATTTAGAGAGAAGTTTTCCTGCAAAAAATCTTAAACGAGAGTTGTATAGCAATACATAATCACCTACATTAAACTCATGCTTTTGTATCCTTTGGTCATGCCATCTTTTAACTTTTTCTTTAAACAACTTGGCATTTTCATAGGCTTGGGTTCTCCATTCATCAAGTGAGCTAATATCAAATAACCTCTTCTCACCGGCAAGTTTGAAATCATAGTTGAGCTCTTTAATAGCCCAATATGTCTTATGTTCTAGTTCGAGAGGTAAGTGACATGCTTTTCCATAAACCATTTTATACGGAGACATACCAATAGGATTCTTATATGCAGTTCTATAGGCCTATAATGCATCATCAAGTTTCTTGGACCAATTCTTCCTAGACCTATTAACAGTCTTTTGCAGAATTAATTTGAGCTCTCTATTGCTCAATTCTACTTGACCACTAGACTGCGGGTGATATGGAGACGCAATTCTATGATTACCATCATATTTAGCAAGCATTTTACGGAAAGCACCATGAATAAAGTGCGAACCACCATCAGTCATTAAATATCTAGGGACTCCAAACCTCGGAAAAATAACTTTGTTAAGCATTTTAATAGAAGTGTTATGATTAGCACTACTAGTTGGAATAGCTTCTACCCACTTGGTAACGTAATCAACAGCAACTAAAATATGTGTATATCCATTAGAGGCAGGAAAAGGTCCCATATAATCAAAGCCCCAAACATCAAATGGTTCAATAACAAGTGAGTAATTCATAGGCATTTCTTGACGTCTACTAATATTACCAATTCTGTAACATTCATCGCAAGACAACACAAACTTACAGGCATCCTTGAAGAAAGTAGGCCAATAAAAACCGGATTGCAATACCTTATGGGCAGTTCTATCTCCAGCGTGGTGTCCTCCATAAGCTTCGGAGTGACACTTGCGTAGGATATGTTCCTGTTCATGCTCAGGTACACAACGTCTAATAACACCATCTACTCCTTATTTATAAAGATGTGGATCGTCCCAAAAGTAATGTCTCAAATCATAAAAGAACTTTTTCTTTTGTTGGTATGTGAAGCTAGGTGGTATAAATTTAGCAACAATATAATTAGCATAATCAGCATACCATGGAGTGCTACGAGAAGTGCTTATGACATTTAATTGTTCATCAGGAAAGCTATCATCAATAGGTAGTGGGTCATCAAGAACATTCTCTAACCTAGATAATTTATCTGCAACGGGGTTCTCAGTTCCTTTTTTATCAACAATATGGAAATCAAATTCTTGCAGCAAGAGAACCCATCTAATAAGTCTAGGTTTAGCATCTTTCTTTTCCATAAGATATTTAATAGCAACATGATCGGTGTGAATAGTTACTTTAGAATCAACAATATAAGGTCTGAATTTATCACAAGCAAATACAACTGCTAAAAGTTCCTTTTCGGTAGTAGCATAATTTCTTTTGAGCATTGTCTAGAATCTTACTAGCATAATGGATAACATTTAACTTCTTATCAACTCTTTGCCCTAGAACAGCACCTACAGCATAATCACTAGCATCACACATAATTTCAAAGGGTAAATTCCAATCAGGTGGCTGAACAACAGGTGCAGAGACTAATGCTTTCTTAAGTATTTCAAATGCTTCTACACAATCATCATCAAAGACAAATGGTACATATTTTTGTAATAAATTAGTCAGAGGCCGAGAAATTTTTGAGAAGTCCTTAATGAACCTCCTATAAAATCCGGCGTGACCAAGGAAACTTCTTATACCTTTGATGTCCTTGGGACATGGCATCTTTTCAATGGCATCAACCTTTTCTTTATCAACTTCAATACCTCTTTCAGAAACTTTGTGCCCCAAGACAATACCTTCATTAACCATAAAGTGGCACTTTTCCCAATTCAAGACAAGATTAGTTTCTTCACATCTCTGCAAAACTCGATCAAGATTGCTCAAGCAATCATGAAAAGAGGAACCATAGACGGAAAAGTCGTCCATGAAAACCTCACAAATCTTTTCACAAAAATCAGAGAATATAGCCATCATGCATCTTTGAAAGGTAGCAGGAGCATTACATAAACCAAAAGGCATACGTCTATAAGCAAAAGTACCAAAAGGGCATGTAAAAGTAGTCTTTGAAAGATCTTTAGCCGACACAGGTATTTGAGAGAAACCAGAATAACCATCTAGAAAGCAATAATGTGTATGTTTGCATAATCTTTCTAGCATTTGATCAATAAAAGGTAAGGGGTAATGATCTTTCTTAGTAGCTTTATTTAATTTGCGGAAATCAATTACCATCCTATAACCTGTAATAATTCTTTGCGGAATCAATTCATCTTTATCATTAGGGACAACACTAATACCTCCCTTCTTAGGGACACAATGGACAGGACTTACCCACTGACTATCAGCAATGGGATAAATTATACCTGCCTCCAGAAGCTTGAGTATTTCTTTTCTTACCACTTCTTTCTTTTTAGGATTCAAACGTCGTTGAGGATCACGAACTGGTTTGGCATCCGCTTCCAAATTTATTTTATGCTGACATAGAGTGGGACTAATGCCCTTAAGATCATCAAGAGTATATCCAATAGCGGCACGGTGCTTCTTCAAAGTTTTCAATAATCTTTCTTCTTCATGCTCTGAAAGGTTAGCACTAATAATAACAGGATATATTTTCTTTTCATCAAGATAAGCATGTTTAAGATTATCAGGCAACGGTTTAAGCTCAAACACGGGATCACCCTTGGGTGGAGGAGGATCCCCTAGGATTTCAACAGGCAAATTATGTTACAGAATAGGTTCCTGTTTAAAGAATACTTCATCTATTTCCGTTCTTTCATTCATGAACATCTCATTTTCATGGTCTAGCAAATAGCGTTCCAAAGGATGACTAGGAGGTACGGCAATAGAAGCAAGACCAATAATTTCATCCTTACTAGGCAATTCTTCCTCACGATGTTGTTTACTAAATTTAGAGAAATTAAACTCATGAACCATATCATCCAAGCCAATAGTAACAACATTCTTTTCTTAGTCTATCTTAGCATTAACAGTATTCAAGAAGGGTCTACCAAATATAATGGGACAAAAGCTATCTTGTGGGGAACCAAGAACAAGAAAATCAGCGGGATATTTGGTTTTCCCACACAAGACTTCAACATCTCTAACAATTCCCACTGGTGAAATAGTATCTCTATTGGCAAGCTTAATTGTAACATCAATATCTTCTAACTCAGCAGGTGCGATATCATGCATAATTTCTTTATATAAGTCAATGGGTATAACACTAGCACTAGCACCCATATCACATAAGCCATGATAACAATGATCTCCTATTTTAACAGAAATAACAGGCACACCTACCACAGGTCTATGTTTATCTTTAGCACAAGGTTTAGCAATTCTAGCAGTTTCACCACAGAATTGAATAACATGCCCATCAATATTATCTGACAAGAGATCTTTAACAATAGCAATATTAGGTTCTACTTTAACTTTCTCAGGAGGTGTATAAGTTCTAATATTTCTTTTACGAACAACAGTTGAAGCTTTAGCATGATCCTTTACTCTAGCAGGGAAAGGTGGTTTCTCAACATAAGAGGTAGGAACAATAGGATCATTATAAGTGATAGTCTTTTCTTTAACTTCAATAGGTGCAGCTACTTTTACTTCTATGGGAGGATGATATTTAAACCACTTCTCCTTGGGAAGATCAACATAAGTAGCAAAAGATTCACAGAAAGAAGCTACTATCTCAGAGTCAAGTCCATATTTAGTGCTAAACTTACGGAAAATATCGGTATCCATAAAATATTTAACACAATCAAATTTAGGTGTCATACCTGACTCCTTACCTTCGTCGAGATCCCAATCTTCAGATTTATATTTAATTCTATCCAATAAATCCCATTTAAATTCAATAGTCTTCATCATAAAAGAGCCAACACAAGAAGTATCGAGCATGGTGCGATTGTTTTCAGAAAGCCGAGCATAAAGATTTTGAATAATTGTTTCTCTTGGGAGCTCATGATTGGGGCATGAATAGAACATTGATTTAAGCCTCCCCCAAGCTTGAGCGATGCTTTCTCCTTCGCGAGGCCAAAAACTATATATATAATTGCGATCACGATGAACAAGATGCATAGGATAATAATTTTGATAAAATTCCAATTTCAATCTTCTATAGTTGCATGATCTCGTATCATCACATAGCCTATACCATGTCAATGCATCTCCCTTCAAAGATAAAGGGAATACATTCTTCTTAACAACATCATCGGGTATACCTGCAAGCTTAAATAGTCCACAAACTTCATCCACATATATTAGGTGCTCATCAGGATGCTTTGTTCCATCTCCTACAAAAGGATTAGCTAGCAGTTTTTCCATCATACCCAAAGGAAATTCAAAGGGTATATTTTTCATATTCATTTTCAGTAGGTTCATTTGGTTGAGGAGCAACTCTTTGCTCTACTGGTCGGGGTGAAGATACCCCGAACAAGCCCCTCAGAGGATTACTTTGCATAGTAACAAGTGACAGTAAATTTCAGCACACTATATAAATTTTTCCTTACCAAATTCCACCTACCAAAGGTGCTTCACTCCCCGGCAACGGCGCCAGAAAATAGTCTTGATGACCCACAAGTATAGGGATCTATCGTAGTCCTTTTGATAAGTAAGAGTGTCGAACCCAACGAGGAGCAGAAGGAAATGATAAGTGGTTTTCAGCAAGGTATTCTCTGCAAGTACTGAAACAAGTGGTAACGGATAGTTTTGCGATAAGATAATTTGTAACAAGCAACAAGTAACAAAAATAAATAAAGTGCAGCAAGGTGGCCCAATCCTTTTTGTAGCAAAGGACAAGCCTGGACAAACTCTTATGTAAGGAAAAGCGCTCCCGAGGACACATGGGAATATCGTCAACCTAGTTTTCATCACGCTCATATGATTCGCGTTCGGTACTTTGATAATTTAATATGTGGGTGGACCGGTGCTTGGGTGTTGTTCTTACTTGAATAAGCATCCCACTTATGATTAACCTCTATTGCAAGCATCCACAACTACAACAAAAGTATTAAGGTAAACCTAACCATAGCATGAAACATATCACTACTAGGGAAAAGCCTAGCAGCAGCGCGGGTTTTGGGCCCATTAGTAGCGCGGGGGCCGGCGCTACTAATAAGGCGCTACAACTAACGTATAGCAGTAGCGCGGGTGCCACCCGCGCTACTACTACGTCCATTAGTAGTAGCGTGGGTAAAAACCCGCGCTACTACTAATCTCTAATCTCTGATTTTTTTTTTGAATTTTTTCGAAAAAAATCGGTTTTTTCCCTAATTTTCAAATTTCTGAATTATTTTAACCTCAAATCTCTAATCACCCCTCATCGCTGCCCAATTTAATCTCTAATCTCTAATCACCCCTCATCATTCTAAATCATCTAACTTCCCGGACGGTCACCCATCCTCTCACTACTCCAGCCTGAGACTTCCGGGTTCTATTCTCCCTCGTTTCCAAGTCTGCACTTGTTGTTTTCCTGACAATAGTAAGATGTCAATCTTATTAACCTCAGGAATTTAGCTTGAGCATGAAGTCACACATTACTGTTTGAGTTTCAAACTATTGTTCTAAAAAATTAGTAACACTAATATTTCTTGAATAATTAGTTTGACCATTGTTTGACCACAGTTTGACCATGGTTTGACCATATTTTGACCATAGTTTGACCAGATTTTACCAAAATTCAAAAAAACTAAAATAATTATTTAGTAACACTAATATTCTTGAATAATTAGTTTGACCATAGTTTGACCAGATTTAAGAAAAATTAAAAAACAGAAATTTGATGAATTTTTTTGCCTCCAGATCTTAAAAGCCCCGTAACTTTTTTTCTGTTAGGTTTTTTAGGATTTTGAAAATGTTTAACGGGGTTCCCGAGGACACATGGGAATATCGTCAAGCTAGTTTTCATCACGCTCATGTGATTCGCGTTCGGTACTTTGATAATTTGATATGTGGGTGGACCGGTGCTTGGGTGTTGTTCTTACTTGAACAAGCATCCCACTTATGATTAAAATCTATTGCAAGCATCCGCAACTACAACAAAAGTATTAAGGTAAACCTAACTATAGCATGAAACATATGGATCCAAATTAGCCCCTTACGAAGCAACGCATAAACTAGGGTTTAAGCTTCTGTCACTCTAGCAACCCATCATCTACTTATTACTTCCCAATGCCTTCCTCTATGCCCAATTAATGGAGAAGTGTTATGTAGTCGACGTTCACATAACACCACTAGAGGCTAGGCAACATACATCTCATCAAAATATTCACATGACTACTAATAGCAAGACTTCTCCCATGTCCTCAGGAACAAACGTAACTACTCACAAAGCATATTCATGTTCATGATCAGAGGGGTATTAATATGCATAAAGGATCTGAACATATGATCTTCCACCAAATGAACCAACTAGCATCAACTACAAGGAGTAATCAACACTACTAGCAACCTACTAGCACCAATCCTGGACTTGGAGACAAGAATTGGATACAAGAGATGAACTAGGGTTTTGAGAGGAGATGGTGTTGGTGAAGATGTTGATGGAGATTGCCCTCTCCCGATGAGAGGAGCGTTGGTGATGACGATGGCGATTTCCCCCTCCCGGAGGGAAGTGTCCTCGACATTCTGCTGGAGCCCTAGATTGGTTCCGCCAAGGTTCCGCCTCGTGGCGGCGGAGTTTAGTCCCGAAAGATTGCTTATCATTTTTTCCTCGATGAAAGACCTCATATAGCAGAAGATGGGCATCGGAGGGCCACCAGGGGGCCCACGAGGTAGGGGGTGCGCCCAGGGGGGTAGGGCGCGCCCCCCACCCTCGTGGCTAGGTGGGCCCCTCTCTGGTGATCTTCTTCCGCTTGATATTTTTTATTATTTCCCAAAATGACTTTCGTGGAGTTTCAGGACTTCTGGAGTTGTGCAGAATAGGTCTCTAATATTTGCTCCTTTTCCAGCCCAGAATTCCAGCTACCGGCATTCTCCCTCCTTATGTAAACCTTGTAAAATAAGAGAAAATAGGCATAAGTATTGTGACATAACATGTAATAACAGCCCATAGTGCAATAAATATTGATATAAAAGCATGATGCAAAAAGGACGTATTAGGTACTACCGCCTAAACAGCACAGCCCTGGCCAGCCCAACCGCACTAAAGGGAGAGTGGTAGAACCGCACAAGCGGTACTGCCGCATCACCTTGCGATACTACCGCAAGGCAAGGAAGGTCCAGAGAACGGGGAGGCACGGACATAAAAAATTACATCCGTAGCAACTTCCGCTGAGTTGGAGTCCATGCAAAAATCCAACACGGTAGTACAGCTGGAGGAGCGGTACTACCGCGTGGCAGCTGAGCCAGGCCAGGGCACGCGATACTAACGTGCACAGCGTGCGGTACTACCGCGGGGCGCGGATGTAGAAAAATTACATCCGCCCCTACTACCGCAGCGCAGCGGCACTAGGCTGCGGTACTACCGCACCTGGGTGCGGTACTACCGCGGAGGGCGCGGATGTAAAAAATTACATCCGCCCCTACTACTGCAGCGCAACGGCACTTGGCCTGGGGGGCCACGGTACTACAGCTCCAGAGGAGCGGTACTACCGTGGGCTCCTGCGGTACTACCGTGCCGAGGTCCGGTACTACCGCAGGTGCATGCGGTACTACCGCTCCAGGGAGCAGTACTACCGCGAGCCCAAAATCAGCAGCCAAGATAAAATGCATAGAGGATAAACGGAGGATGCTCCAAAGCGCAGGGGGAAAGGAGGAGATAAGGAAGAAAACGTGAATGTGACGATTCCACCCAAACCTTTCCGAGGCAGACCCCCTCTTGATAGTACGGCTTTCCTACAACTCAATTCCACCGAAAAGAAACGTAAAAGGAACACCGTCTTCAATAGTCTTCGAGGGGCACCAAACCGTCTTGTGCCTAGCGATGAAACGTCTGAGAAACTCAAGGCACACGATTAGTCCGCAAAAGCATTGTCATCAATCACCAAAACACCTTAGGGATAAATATGCCCTTACAATCTCCCCCTTTTTGGTGGATTGATGACAATACGGGATTTGCACAAGGAAAATAATAATGAGCTAACGCAAACCCCTCCTCTCTAAAATATAGGCGGGCTCCCCCTAGATGTGTGCAATCAAGATGGGTGCCTTGGACTGCACGGCACACATACTAGGATCAACACTCCCCCTATATTTTATAGACAAGGCATATCTAGCAACAGAAGGCTAACACTAAGTAGGATAGCAAACGAGAGCATAACAAAAGTAGCACCATATATATCATAAGCTCACTAAGATAAGATAGAGTGCATATGTCTTACACCATATGAAGGATAAGTCTCACAAGCGCAAACCAAAGCAAACGAGGTTCAAACGAGAAGGCAAACAAACCAAACACGATACACGACTTGCAAGAAAATAGCAAATCCCTACACTCTCTCCCCCTTTGGCATCGAGACGCCAAAAAGGTAGAGAGGACACCTACACACAAGGGGTGGCTCAGGCAGAGAAATCGTCCCAACACTCCTCGTCAGACTCGGTGGCGGGGACGGTCTCCTCGATGTCCTTCTCATAATCAGTCCACTTGTAGCCTTGCTTCGCCATCCATTCGGCCTCCGATGTGATGTGCTTCTCTGACCCGCTAGATTCTGCCTCACCAAAGACCTTCATGATCCTCTTGTCACGGCGGCGACTCTCCTTGGAAGCAACGTGAGTCCTGTATTGCCCCTTTTCCTGCATGCAGAACAGAGTCTTCATCTTGTCCTTCAGCTTCTTGGCCCACGAGGGCTCAGTGAAGGAAGAGGCAGGTCGAGTAGGATGGTCCTCCGCTGCAATCTCCTCCTCAGATTCCTCTCCATCCAGAGCCATCTTAGCAGCCGCTGCCTCAGCACGAGTGGTAGTGTTAGCCCACTAGGGCTTGATGCGAAGTTTGATGGGATCATGACGGATCCAGTTAGGGGCCAGAAACTCATCCTGAGGGAAGCGCTGCTCCCAAGTCTTCGAGATCACTAGAAATAGGTAAGGTCCATAGATGGGAACCTTACGGTTGAACACCGCAAAGCAAAGCTCGCACCACATGATGTGGGAAACATCCAAGGGCTGAGTCTGAGAGATCCGCGCCTCCTCACAGATAAGCAACATGTCCACAAGATAAGCATGCACCTTGTCCTTGTCCCCAATGCGTGGGAAGAGAGAGTTGCGGAAGATCCGGTGCATGATGTCAAGGAAAGAGTTCAGCACCCATGTCTTCTTACCACTTGGGAGGACCTTCTTAACATAGTATGGCATGAGCCTGTTCTTGTTGGCAGACTCGGGGTTGGCATGAGGGCGAACACCAACGGGCGTGTTGAGCCCCTCATCAGGAACACTGAGCAACGCTATGAATTCCTGCCACGTAGCAGTCAGCTGACGTCCATTGGTCATCCAGGTCATCCTCCGATCCTCCTCAGTGTGAAAGTGAACTGAAGCAAAGGGCCACAAGCTCAGGATCATAGTCCAGGTGAAAGGAGATCACATCCTCAATGGCAAACTGCTCCACGAGATCTAAGGCCTCACCAAAGTAGGCACGGTGCTTCTCCTCCCTCATGTGATGCATATCAATCCAGTGCATGTCCACATAGATGTTCTGCTTGCCCTTGATCACATCTAGGTAGACGAGGTTCTGCTGCTTGGTCCAGAATAGATCATTGCCTCTGATGATGGCACGAGGATTCACATAAGGGTTGATCCTCCTTCGAGCGAGAAACTCTGCCTGTGGAATCTCATCCATGCCCATGGTGGGCTCCTTCTGCTTGGTGGCGGTGGTCTTGGTCCTGCGTTAGGGGGCATTGGAGCCCTCTGGAGCTTCGTCTTGATTGCGCAGATGCTTGGAGCTTGTGGCACGACTGGGATTGGAACGGCGAGCAGGAGCACCGGAGCCACCACCTAAGACACCAAACACAAAACACACACGACCAGCGAGAAGAATTAATGAAAAGACCGCAGCAAAACACGGGAAACATGAAGGAAGCATACGTGGTAATTGCCAGGAAGAAGATTGGACAACAACGGTACTGCCAGATCACACGGTACTAAAATTTTAGTACCGCTCCTAGCCGCGGTAGTACCGCGTGAAGACACGGTAGTACCGGGGCTTGGAGCGGTAGTAGGATCTTAGTACCATGAGGCCTTGCGGTAGTACCGCACCGGACGGGCGGTAGTACCGGACAAGCGTTAGTACCGCACCGGACGGGCGGTAGTACCACACGACGTCAGATCTGAACCACTTTGAATCTGAGAAGAACCGCGAAACCACGGCGGTACTACGGTTGATCAAATCTACCACGGGACAACATATCAAGTATAATTTCTATGCAACACTACTCTCCTACATCCTACTCTTGCATAGATTTGGCCTAAAATCTCAAGAACACATGCATCTCCCCAAAAACCTAGAGGCAAAAGAACAACCAAAGAGAGAGAGGGATTTGGGGAGAAACCTTGTTCCATGGCAAGAGGAAGTGGTGGGGAACAATCCCACTGGTCGGAATCCGAGGAGAGTGGCCGGAGATGGAGATTCGGCGAGGTTCTCCGGCGTCGTTCTTAAGCAGGAGAGAGAGAGAGGCAGCGGGGAGAGAGGCGAACGAATGGGTATGGGGGAGTTGGAACTCCCCCTGCCCGGGTCTTAACCCCACGCGCACTCGTCAGCGTGGTAGTACCGCGCCTCATCGCGGTAGTACTGCTCGGGTGGAAGTACCGCACCGAAGCGGTAGTACCGCTCTCCTAGGCGGCAGTAAAAAAATACTGCCGCGCTAGGTGCGATAGTACCGTGCACTCCACACGCGGTAGTACCGTGGCTGGCCACGGTAGTACTGCGAGCTCAAGAAGATGCACGTTTCAAACACAAGAAAAGAGGTCTTCGCACGGAATCTTCAAGCCAACAAGACACCACAAGAACACGCTCAACACGAAGAAAGAAAGGCAAAGGACAACAAGAAACGACCTCGAGACACAACCTCTCCAAAGAGAGGGCGGTGGCTGGAGCCACCTATGTTTGAGTCAATTGGTATGGCACCACGAAGAATTATCCTTGGGCCCATGACCAGAACTCGTCTTTGAAGCACAAGTACCATCAAAAATGGCTAATGTGAAAGAGTTGATCAATTTATGCATAATGGGGGGGAGGGAGAGTTCATTGAGAGAACAACACTCCCCCTATGTCCATGCCTACATCTAAACAAGACAACAAGTTGAGTATGGTGGGGTGTGCAAGGGTTCAAGCAACATTGCTTGAATCAATGATATTTAGCTCATGCATTAACTTGAGAAATCTTGCTTCATCCAACGGCTTCATGAAAATATCTGCAAGGTTATCATGAGTGTTGACGTAGTTGAGCTTGATCTCTCCTCGCCTAATGTGATCCCGGATGAAGTGATAGTGAATCTCAATATGCTTCGTCTTGAAGTGTTGCACCGGGTTGAGAGAAATCTTGATGGCACTTTCATTATCACACCAAAGAGGCACTTTGTCACAAATGACACTTTAATCCTTTAAAGTTTGCCTCATCCATAAGAGTTGTGCACAACAACTACCGGCTGCCACATACTCCGCTTCAGTGGACGAGAGAGACACACAACTTTGCTTTTTGGAAGACCAACTTACCAAAGAGCAACCAAGGAATTGACACCCTCCGCAAGTGGACTTCCTATCCACTTTGTCTCCCACCCAATCGGAGTCCGAATACCCTACAAGCTTGAAGTTTGCTCCTCTTGGGTACCATAAGCCAAAGTTTCGGGTATGAGCCAAATATCGAAAGATTCGCTTGACCGCCAGAAAGTGGCTTTCCTTAGGTGCGGCTTGAAACCATGCACAAATTCCCACACTCAACATGATATCTGGTCTAGATGCACAAAGGTAAAGCAAGGATCCAATCATGGAACAATATACCTTTTGATCCACCGCTTTACTATTGGGATCAATGTCAAGTTGGCACTTGGTGGGCATTGGAGTGGAAGCCGGCTTGACATCACTTAGCTTGAACCTCTTGAGCATGTCTTCAGTGTATTTGGCTTGGTTGATGAAGGTTCCTTCTCTTCTTTTCTTCACTTTGAAACCGAGAAAGAACTTCAACTCTCCCATGGAAGACATCTTGAACTTTGAGGTCATGAGTGCGGCAAATTCCTCATTGAAAGCTTTGTTAGGGGAACCAAAGATAATGTCATCAACATATAGTTGGCACACAAACAACTCCCATTTGACCTTCTTAGTAAAGAGAGTGGGACCGATTAGCCCAACTTCAAACCCACGATCTTGTAACAACTTGGTAAGGTGGTCATACCATGCACGTGGGGCTTGTTTAAGGCCATAGAGTGCCTTATCGAGTTGATACACATGATCGGGAAAGTAGGGATCCTCGAACACGGGGGGTTGCTTGACGTAAACCAACTCATTAATAGGACCATTAAGAAAATCACTCTTCACATCCATTTGTTGCAACTTAAAGTTGTGATGGGAAGCATAAGCAATCAACAAACGAATGGATTCAAGGTGAGGAACGGGAGCAAAGGTTTCACCGTAGTCGATACCCTCGACTTGGGAGTAGCCTTGTGCCACCAATCTTGCCTTGTTGCAAATGATTGTCCCATGAGCATCTTGCTTGTTCTTGAATATCCACTTGGTTCCAATGACAATGTGGTTCCCCGTCGGCCTTGGCACCAATCTCCACACCTTGTTGTACTCAAAGTTGTTGAGTTCTTCATGCATGGCATTATGCTAATCCGGATCTTCGAGTACTTCATATACCTTTCGGGGTTCAACACAGGAGACAAACGCGTGATGTTCACAATAGTTTTCCAATTGTCTACGAGTGCTTACCCCCTTTTTGAATGCTTCCAAGCACATTCTTCATGAGATGACCCTTGGTGGAGAGCTTGGATGCAATCTTGGCGGCACGACGCTCCAATTCCTTCTCGGTGGTGAGTTCAGGAGCGGTCACTTGATCATCTTGAGCACCGTCTTGAGCTTGTTCTTGATCTTGAACTTGCTCAGAGGAGAGAACTTGACCTTGGGCATCACTTGGTGTGTCAACACCGTCTTGAGCATGATCTTGCCCTTGGTCTTGTTCATGAGGTTGAGGGCCTTCACTTTGTTCTTTGGAAGCATGTGGGCCTTGGGTTTGTGATGGCTCCACTTGAGTGGAGCATTGTCCTTCTCCTTCGGCCACAAGGGGTTCCTCAATGGGTAGGATAAAACCAACACCCATTCTTCTTATGGCTTGAGGAGGAATTTCATCACCTACATCACAAGTGCCACTTTGCTCCACTTGGGAGCCGTTATTCTCATCAAACTCCACATTACACGTCTCCTCAATAAGTCCTGTGGATTTATTGAGGACACGGTAAGCATGAGAGTTTGTAGCATAACCAACAAATATGCCCTCATAAGCTCTAGCCTCAAATTTAGACAACCTAACACCTATCTTTAGAATGAAACACTTACACCCGAACACCCGAAAGTACTTGAGGTTGGGCTTGTTACCGGTGAGTATCTCATATGGAGTCTTGTTCAAGCCCTTGCGGAGATAGAGCCGATTGGATGCATGACACGCGGTGTTGATGGCTTTGGCCCAAAAGTTGTATGGAGACTTGAACTCCGCCGTCATGGTCCTTGCCGCATCCATCAATGTCCGGTTCTTCCTCTCTGCAACACCGTTTTGTTGAGGGGTGTAAGGTCAGGAATATTGATGCTTGATCCCCTCATCACTAAGGAACTCATCCAAGGTGTAGTTCTTGAACTCGGTGCCGTTGTCACTTCTTATTGTCAAGATATTTGCATTGTGTTGACGTTGGGATTCATTTGCAAAGTCAATGACGGTTTGTTAGGTCTCGCTCTTCTTGAAGAAATGCACCCAAGTGTATCTTGAATAGTCATCCACAATCACCAAGCAATACTTCCTACCCCCAAGACTATCAAAGGATGGAGGCCCAAAGAGATCGAAATGAAGGAGCTCCAAAGGCCTCTTTGAGTAAATGATAGTCATGGGAGGGTGAGCCTTCTCATGTAGCTTTCCTTCGATACAAGCACTGCAAGCACGATCTTTAGCAAAACTAACATTCGTTAGTCCACGGACATGGTCCCCCTTGAGAAGACTTTGCAAAGATCTCATATTGACATGGGCTAAATGGCGATAACAAAGCCATCCCACGTCAACTTTAGCCATTAGGCATGTCGCGGTCTTAGTGGGTCGCTCCAAAAAGTTAATCACATATAGACCATTCTCGACATACCCAACAAAGGCTACTTTAAGAGTCTTGCTCCACAAGAGGGCCACGGTATCAATATCAAAGAAAGTGGCAAAGCCCATGATTGGAAGTTGACGAACGGAAAGTAAATTGTATGCAAGGGACTCAACAAGCATGACCTTCTCGATCGTGAGATCATGAGAAATGACAACCTTGCCGAGTCCCAATACCTTAGAAGATGAGGCATCACCCCACTCGACATTGGTGGGCATAGATGCATGGAATCGTGTGCACGTCCACCACCAAGTCCTTGCTTCCGGTCATATGATTTGTAGCTCCACTATCAAGCAACCATGATCCCCCACTGGAAGCAAACACCTACAAGAGATCAATGCTTGGTTTTAGGTACCCATTTTGTAATGGGTCCTTTGATGTTAGTAACAAGGGTCTTAGGAACCCAAATAGACCATTCACTATATTCATGAGGAGAACCAACAAATTTGGCATAAACATGCCCATCACTAGCACGGCATAACACATAAGAAGGATTAAAGTCGCCGGCTTTGTTGGGAGGGGTGGCATTGCCCTTATTGACACCGCCACCCTTCGCATTGTTCTTCTTCTCCTTGGAAGCACCCTCTCCCTCCTTCACAAAAGTTTGCTTGAGAGGAGGAGGTTGTTTGGTCTTGTCATTCTTCTTCTTGTTATGGGCTTGGTTGCGAACCCAATCCCCTCCTTGGCCACAACTTCCTTTCGATTGCTCAAAAGGTCGTTGAGGTTCTTCTCACCTTGTATGCATGACACAAGGCCTTTCTCAAGTTGCTCCTTCAACTTAGCATTCTCCTCAACAAGATGCACATGCTCACAACAAGGGTTAGTAGCATTTGCATTATCAATTAACACCATGTGAGGAAAGGTGGCTTTCTCCTTGGTTAGCTTCACTTGGAGTTGATCATGAGACTCCTTGAGGCTAGCATGAACACCCTTCAAGACTTTGTGAGCCTTGTCGAGGATGTCAAACTCCTATTTGAGTCTAGCTAGATCAACCCGAAGCTTTGCCTTCTCGGAGTTTAGCACACGAGAAACAACAAGAGCATGATCAAGATCTTTCTTCAATTTAGCATGATCATCGTTGTGTGACTCCTCAAGAGCCAAATGAAGACCACGCTCTTCCTCAAGAGCATTGGAAAGATCGAAATCTCATCGGCATAGTCACGACTATGCCCCTCCATCTTAGAGATGGTATCTTCGTGAGCCTCGATCATGTCATTGGCTTCACCAAGTTGTTCCAAGAGAGCAACGAAGTGCTTCTTGGATTTACCCTTGAGTTTACCCATAAAGGCCTCAAACTCATTCTCCTCCACATTAGTTCCCTCATGTTCATCAATGCTATCCGTCGAAGAAGGATGATTAATGATGGTAGTTTTGATGTTGGGGGTTACCTTGTTGGTGGCTTTAGCCATGAGGCATTTGGCGGTGATGCTCTCATTGGGTGAGTCGAAGAGAGACACCCGTGGAGTCGTCGCAATGGCAACGGAGGCCATGGCAACCGACTCAACATCTTCATCATCGTCATCATCCTCATTGTACTCTTCTTGTACCACCAATGCCTTGGGAGGAGTCTTCTTGGTGAAGTTGCTCTTGTTGGGGAACGACTTGGCCTTGTCCTTTCGGATAAGCTTGCCACCGTTGTCTTCCCTCTTATCATAAGGGCACTCTGCAACAAAGTGGCTCACATTGCCACAATTGAAGCAAGTCCTCACTCGTTGCTTGCCCTTTGCGCCACTTGAATTGTTCTTGTTAAAGTTGGGCCTTGAGTTCTTCTTGCTCCAAAATTTCCTTGAAGCAAGGGCCATGTGTTCATGATAGGCATACTTCGTATCTTCGAGGTTGCTCTCCTCTTCTTCCTCTTCATCCTCTTCCTCCATACTAACCTTGGCCTTTAGAGCAAGGTTGGGTTTCTTTACTATTTGAGAGGGAAGTACCGCATAGTTGGCGATCTTGTCCAAGATGCTCATAGCAACGAACTCATCCAACACATCACTTGAGGACAAGGTGTGGAAGTCCGGCCTTTGACGAATGACGGAGGACATGGCTTTGTGGTAGGGCATCATTGCCTTGAGGAATTTGCGCTTGATCCAATTGTCATCTGTGTCCTTACTTCCATGATCTCGAAGAGAGATCGTGAGTTTTGATACCCTTCGATAAAGCTCATGAGGTTCTTCATCTTCTTTCATTGCAAACTCATCGGCTTCATCTTGCACCACTTCATAGTTGGAGCGTTGAATGCTTGCGCTTCCCTGATAGAGGGAAACCACTTGGTGCCAAGCATCTTTGGCCAAGGAGTAGGCCCGGAGATGAGGAAGGTCTTTGGGTGGGATTGCTTCTTGGATGATGAAGAGAGCATTCTCATTGAATTGATTATCCACGGCTTTCTCTAGGAGTGAAGTTGCTTCGGTCATGCGGATAGAAACCTTCTTCAGTGATTCCCCAAAGGTTAGTGTTCACATGATTTAAATGACGCTTAAAACGATAGACCCAAGAATCAAATTCTACATTCTTCTCAATCTTAGGGGCCGGGCCGGCATGATTCAAATGAGTGGAAGGAAGCGGTCCACCATAGACAAGTGGAGGTTCCACATGGGCAAAGATGTCGGTGCCATTTTTACCACTAGAAGAAGGGGCTTTCTCTCTAGTAGCTTCCCCCTTGTCGGAGGTAGCATCCGTCACCTTGTTGGCGGGATCACCCACTTTCAACGGTGCGGTGGAAAGTTTAAGCCCTTCTAGTAATTTATTAAACATGCTTTCGACCTCGGTCATCATGGAGGTTTTCAATGTGTCCAACGCCACATTGAATTCCTCACGAGAGACTGCGGTTCCCCCATCTCCCGTAGAAGAGACCGGATTCTAACCGGAGTGCTCCACCACACCTTCTACGACGTCAACCATACTCTTCGGACGGTAAAGTCCTTAATAAAGAGACGAGGCTCGGATACCAATTGAAAGGATCGATATAGTTGACTAGAGGGGGGTGAATAGGCAACTAACAATTTTTAGCTTTTCTTTACCAATTTAAACTTTGCATCAAAGTAGGTTGTCTAGATATGCAACTAGGTGAGCAACCTATATGATGCAACAACAATAAGCACACAAGCAAGCAAGAGATATAACACAAATAAGCTTGCACAAGTAAAGGCGCGAGATAACCAAGAGTGGAGCCGGTGAAGACGAGGATGTGTTACCGAAGTTCCTTCCCTTTAAGGGGAAGTACGTCTCCATTGGAGGGGTGTGGAGGCACAATGATCCCCAAGAAGCCACTATGGCCACCGTATTCTCCTCATGCCCTCACACAATGCGAGATGCCGTGATTCCACTATTGGTGCCCTTGGAGGTGGCGACCGAACCTTTACAAACAAGGTTGGGGCAATCTCCACAACTTAATTAGAGGCTCCCAACAACACAACGAAGTTTCACCACAATGGACTATGGCTCCGCGGTGACCTCAACCGTCTAGGGTGCTCACAAACCCAAGAGTAACAAGATCCGCAAGGGATTAGTGGGGGGAATCAAATTTCTCTTGGTGGAAGTGTAGAACGGGGCCTTCTCAACCACTCTCGAGCAAATCAACAAGTTTGATTGGCTAGGGAGTGAGATCGGGCGAAAATGGAGCTTGGAGCAACAATGGAGCTTAGGGTTGGAAGAGATAGTTGACTCGGGGAAGAAGACTCCCCTTATATAGTGGATAGACAACTCCAACCGTTACCCACCAACCCATTCTACGAAGCACGGTACTACCGTGCCGGGGCAGCGGTACTACCGCAGGCAGACGCGGTACTACCACGGGGCCCTACGGTACTACCGCTTGAACAACATAGCCCTGGCCAGCCCAACCGCACTGAAGCGGAGAGCGGTAGAACCGCACAAGCGGTACTACCGCATCACCTTGCGGTACTACGCAAGGCAAGGAAGTTCCAGAGAACGGGGAGGCACGGACATAAAAAATTACATCCGTACCAACTTCCGCTGAGTTGGAGTCGATGCAAAAATCCGACACGGTAGTACCGCTGGAGGAGCGGTACTACCGCGAGGCAGCTGAGCCAGGCCAGGGCACACGGTACTACCGCGCAGAGCATGCGGTACTACCGAGGGGGCGCAGATGTAAAAAATTACATCCGCCCCTACTACCGCAGCGCAGCGGCACTAGGCTGCGGTACTACCGCACCTGGGTGCGGTACTACCGCGGAGGGCGCGGATGTAAAAAATTACATCCGCCCCTACTACCGCAGCGCAGTGGCACTTGGCTTGGGGGCCACGGTACTACAGCTCCAGAGGAGCGGTACTACCGTGGGCTCCTGCGGTACTACCGTGCCGAGGTCCGGTACTACCGCAGGTGCCTGCGGTACTACCGCTCCAGAGAGCAGTACTACCGCAAGCCCAAAATCAGCAGCCAAGACAAAATGCATAGAGGATAACGGAGGATGCTACAAAGCGCAGGGGAAAGGAGGAGGCAAGGAAGAAAACGTGTACGTGACGATTCCACCCAAACCTTTCCGAGGCGGACCCCCCTCTTGATAGTACGACTTTCCTACGACTCATATCCACCGAAAAGAAACGTAAAAAGAACACCGTCTTCAATAGTCTTTGAGGGGCACCAAACCATCTTGTGCCTAGCGATGAAACGTCTGAGAAACTCAAGGCACACGATTAGTCCACAAAAGCATTGTCATCAATCACCAAAACACCTTAGGGATAAATATGCCCTTACAGTCTCCACAATACATAGTACTTTAGGGGCATACTTTTTCGCGATTTCGCGTAGCTCTTGAATTGCTGGGGCGTTGCCAATCCCACGACAGTTCCGGCTTAGGAGATTCATTACGCATGGTGGTCCTCCCCCAAGGAGGCCGCCACTCGCGCATCATTGTTGTTGGTCTTTCCAGCAGGTGCTTTCCTTCCCCCACTCACACTAGTTTTGTCATTCTGCATCATGGTTTTCGTTCTTTTCGGGTCTTGCTTCGGAGGTGGACTCATAGGGTCAGCCGTCCCTACTGTATCCTTCGCAACAAGAGCTAGCTCCATGCCTGTAACCTCCTTCGGGGTTTCGATGACTAGCGCATCTAAGGATCTCTTGCGGGTCAAGTCAGTATCATCAATCCCACTTTCGGTCATTTCAGCATCCCTTGAGTTACGCCTCCCTGCTTCAGAGTTGCCGCCCCTCGAAGGCTGATTCTTCTGATTGTTATTTCTCCACTTGGTAGCCCAGCTGGTGGTGGCAGCTGCGCGCAGATTTTTGTAGACCAACGCAGACGGAGGATGAACTCCATCGCCATGTTCCTTGAACTAGTGCCCCATCATGCCACACACCTGACACCAATCTGGGAGCCTCTCATAGCGAACTGCGAAAATCTCGCGTTCACCCGCTCGGATCAGTGAGATTGCCTTTTTCAGTGAATTACGCACATCTAGACGGATCCTCACCCTGAAGAAATTTCCTTCAAAATCGAAGGAGGCGGGCTCAGCATCCACAAACTCGCCGATCTTGGAGGCCAGTGCTTTCACCTTCCCATGATATGCCGGAGGGAGATCAATGATCCGAGCCCATATCTCAAATTTGAAAAGTTCAATCGTAGACGGCTTGGTGAATCCGTCATACGAGGCGATGATCACCGGGTTTCCCTTGAAGTGCCATGGGCCTCCTTGCGTTACTCTTTCCCAATCTCCAAGGCAATCAAACTGCATAATCAAGAGATTCTCCTCAAGAGTTTTGATCTTCATCGGCCTTGCCAGATCCCAGGCTACTCGCATCGTACGGAAAAACCAATAGGTACTGAAAACCTTATCCATGTGAACTCTGACCAAGATCATCCAGCGGAGATTTTCATCTGCCGGTGCATCTTCGTCCTCGAAAACCACGTCGTCCAGGTCGCCCTCCTCGAGGGCGAGTTCCTTCATCATATCCTCCAGGTTACCCTTCCTCTTGTGCGCTGCAGAAGAGCTTCCTCGGTTCACCATGGCAAACCCTAGACAGATCGATCCCATACTGAGATAAAAAACCTAAACCCTAGCCACGCCAGAACTGGGTCCCTTCCAAGGCCGGGAGGTCGCCCCTTGATCTGCCCGAGAAGAAATCACCAGTAGCGGGGGAGAGATCGGAGTTCTCTACGTCGCCGTCGCCGTCGAGAGGAGAAAAAAACCTAACAAGAGGGGACGTTAGTGCGATTTAGATGAGCTGAGAACTGACAGTTTTCTAGGCTAGGCTCCCTTACGGAAAACTGCAGCTCACATGGGTCACGAATTTGGGCCGGCCCAACGCGGGTGCTCGCTCGCTCGGCGCAATCAGCATAGAGCAACTAGTTGGCGAGAGCTTCTTGGAGAGCCTCCCAACGATCACTTAAGGGTGGGCAGACAGCACACCACGCCATCACATGTCGTGCTCTGCGTGCTCCCTTCAGTTTTTTTTCTTTTTCCGCATGTGTTTTTTGCTTTTTAAACGGTATTTTCCCGGCGTTTTTTTTTACCTTTTGGTTCTTCACTGGTCTATCTTAGATTTTGGATTAAAAAATTAAAAAATAATTACTCAAAAAGTCACGTTTTTTTTCTTCCGCGAGAGGCACGGTTTTGTTTCCGCGAGAGGAACGCCATGCCTCTCGGACACGAAAAAAAATACATTTTCAATTTATTTTTTCCGTCCGTCGTGGCACAGTTTTTCTTTTGCGGGAGACACGGTTGTGCTTTCATGAGAGGCACGGCCATGCCTCTCGAAAACAAAAAACGCGTTTTTTGTTTTTTCTTTTCGCGAAAGGCACGGTTTTGCTTCCATGAGAGGCTCGGTTGTGCTTTCGCGAGAGGTACTGCCTCTTGGAAACGGAAAAATAACACGTTTTCTGATTTTATTTTTCTTTCGTGAGGGTCACGGTTTTGCTTCCACGGGAGCCACGACCGTACCTCTCGAAAACGGAAAAAAAATGTGTTTTCTCTTTTTTTTTCACGAGAGGCATGGTTTTACTTTCGCTAGACGGCCGTGACTCTTCGAAAAGGAAAAAAATGAGCTCACGGTTTAGTTTTTCAGTCCTTTTTTTTGGAAGAAAGTTCGTCAAAATCTATCAACATGGAATCTAGTTTTGAAGATCTCGATGCGACATATCCAATGGTGAAAACGGTTCGAAATTTGGACGCACGGTTTAAGAGATAAAACGTTTTGAACAAACAGATGTACGAAATAAGGAAAAACTCTAACCATTGCGCTGAGTTCCAGTTCGTGTATGTTACAAGAGAAAGGGTCTGCTTTTATTTCTTTATTTCTTTCATTTTTAATTTCTTCTCCGGTTTTCACTTTCTTTCTTCTCTGTTTTTTTCTTTATTTTTTCCTTTGATTTATTTTGTTTCTTTTCCGGATTTTCATTTTTTTGGTTTTTCTTTGTTTCATTTTGTTTTTACTCTACATTCTTATATACATGATCAACATTTTTCAAATACTTTTTCAACTTTTTACAAACACGTGTTCATTTTTCAAATACTTGTTCAACATTTTATATATACAAGATCAATATTTTTTCAAATAGTAATTCAGCATTTTTTAAATATTTGTTCAACATTTCACAAATGCTTGTTCAACTTTTTCAAACACTTATTTAACATTTTTCAAATATTTTTTCAACATTTTATACACCATCAAAATTTTCTCAATTACTTGTTCAACATTTTTTAAATATTGGTTGAACATTCTCCAAATGTTTGTTCTACTTTTTTATATACATCATCAACATTTAATTAAAATACTTGTTCACCTTTTTTATATACTTATTCAACATTTTAACTACTTGTGCAACATTTTTTAAATATTTGTTCGACATTTTTCAAATACTTTTATAATATTTTGTATTTTTTGAACAGTGTTTTTGTTATATATATGTATACATATGGGGATTGACTATTTCTCACCCTGGATGAGCAATAGTTATTCTTCAACCCCCTCTATTTTAACATCATTGCACTGTAATTTTACGTTCCGTACATTTTGCCTTATTTCAGACGTAAAAAGAGAACGTAAGAAAATATATAATCACCATAAATAATATTTTATGTTGCGTAAATTTACAAATATAGAAATATAGTGTAAAATGTAATTTTTCTGGTTGTATGACCTTTTTTTCTTATGCCAAATTTTATGTAGTGAATCAATAAGAATGGAGCTATTTGTATTTCAAATGTAATTTATTTATTAAATGATCGTAAGATTATCTCGGATGTAGAATAAGTTATTTTGCACCCTGGGTGATGAATAGACTTTATATATATGTATAAATATTTATAAATGTTGAAAGTATAAACATAAGTAAAAAGTAAAGCAGAAAACAAAAATAAAAAACATGAAACAAAAAATAACAGAAAACAGGCTGGAGTTCCCTGCGCGCGTGGGCTGGCCCAACTGGTGGTTCCCTTCAGCGTAGTTGGTGGCTCCTCTCGTGTAACATGAGAAATAGTCCCGCCCCATATCTGCAGGTCGCTCATTCGGTGGGTTTGCTCGCGATCGGTCGTGGTTAACCAGTCAATGTTTGACTTAGAAAAACTGAAATAAATTCATGGAAAATTGAAAAAGATGTGAAATGTAAAAAATTACAGATTTTAACAAAAATTCACAAATATGAAAACAATCATCAATTTTGAAAAAAGTTAAACAATTTGAAAAAATTATCAAATTTTAAAAAGTTCATGAAATTTGAAAAAAGTTCAATACTTTTGAAAAAACTTCATCGGATTTGAAAAAAAAGCAGTGATTTTAAAAACAGGTTCATTGAATTTGGAAAAAACTAATGATTTCCGAAAAATTTCATCAAAATCAAGGAAAAAGAATAAAAGAATAAAAAAAGGAAGAAGCAAAAAAGAAGAGAAAACAATTGAACACGGACTAAAAAAAGAATAACAGGAAACAAAGAAGTTACAAGGCACCAAGCGTGGAGTGGCGTTGTGGTTACTATTGTTGTCACTTAACCAAGAGGTCGCGTGTTTGAATCCATCGCGTGCTCACACTTTCCTCTCGGTTTTAACAGAGAAAAAAATAGGCTGGCCCAGTGTGGAGGCGGGGGTGTGCGTCCGATTGCAGAAACACTACAAACGGGCGCCCAAAGCGCCATTTAGGAAATGCCATGCTTACGTGTTAAAGATAGTAATAAAACCAATTTTGCCATTTTGGAGGTCAGGCTTGAGGCCCGTCCCATATTCTGGGCTCGTGTGATGGGCTGGTGACCATTCTAGCGTCAACTTTGCATATTTCTACTTCATAGCTCGCCGGATACTACTAAAAAAACAGCTCGACAAATTCCCAATAAGACGCTCTTTGAGCCAAAGAGTCAATCAAATGGACAAGGATGACCGAGCGAGCGATAGACTGGGCCGACCTATTAGCTAGATTTAGCGTGGTGTTTTGGGTATGGTTTCTTCCGGTTTAGGGAACCTTAGGAAGGTTCTTAAACTGGTTTGTTTTCTGTTGGTTTCTTTCACCCAAATGATAAGTGCCACATGCCAAGTGTGTGGCACTCCTGCTCTGACGTTTTCGATTGCAATTTCAGTCACGTAAGAATGGCAAATTTCAGTGTCACAGAAAAATTCCATCAAAAATAAACTGAAGCACGAAAATTGCCATTCCCACGTCACTAAATTTGTCATAAAAAATATTTGGAGTTGCCATGTGCACGTGCCGCAGGTCAAGTACTTATCAGGGTCCGTCTTTTATTGGTTTTTAATATTTTTCTTGGTTTTTGTTTTCCCTCTTATTTTCTATTTTCTTGTCAATTTTCATAAATTCACAATTTCAAAAAATGTTCAAAACCTTCAAATTTTGTTTATAATTACAAATATTGTTCATTGTTTTTTAAAATAGTTTGGAATTTAAAAAATCACATCTATTAAAAACTGTTTGTGTTTTAACAAAATGTTTAGAAATTCATATTTTGTTTATTTTTTCCAAAAAGGTTCAAAATATTAATAAAAATGGAATGTTCAAGTGTTCATGTTTTCATAAAGTTTGGAATTTGAAATTTTGCTCATTTTTCTAAAAATGTTCAAAATCTTTAAATTTGTTTCAAAACATTAAAACTTATACAGAAGTTCAAAAATCAAATCCCAGATTTTTAAACTTTGTTCGTGTTTTTCGAAAAAACAGTGTTCAAATTTTAAAGAATTTCAAAATTTGTATCTCCTAGTGTTTTCTGAAAACTATTCAGATTTTCAAAACTGGCCAAGTTTTTGTTAATTTTTATGGTTTAATAAATGTTCAAATAATTGAAGGCATGCAACCTGCTACAGTACCATGCTATAGTATGCGTGAATGCTAAAGTGTTAGTGGGTCGTCCCAGTCGGATCGCCCTATTCGCCTTGCTGCTGCTGGATGGAGCGAGCAACATATAGGAGATCCCCTAGCTTGGATCGATGCTCGTAGCTCGTCGATGCATATGGCTGACTATTTGCTAGGCTTTTTTAGCGCAGCTTCAAGCTACTATTGTGGTGATGGCTTCAACAATGTTCGACCCACAACAAAGTCTGATTACAGTGGCAACAACGCGAGGACCCTATTTTGGGAGGCTCCATGGCTACTTGGGCGTAAGCCCATAGATATTACTCCGCTCATCTTTGAGGACTCGTCGAGAAAGAATTGGAAGGTGCGGGAGTCACTTAAAAACAACGCGTGGATTCTCAAGATCAACCCCTCGACCATTGTTACCGTTGAGCACATCTGTCAAATTTTCACCCTTCGGATGCTTGTTCATGACATTCATCTTAATGAGCTTGCTGAGGATGACATTATCTGGAATCATAAACTTAATGGCCACTACTTGGCAGCTTACGCCTACAAAGTGCAATTCCTCGGCATGGTTCTCTCTCCCATGGAACAAATGATGTGGAAGGTTTGAGCGCCACCAAAAATAGGCTGGCCCAGTGTGGAGGCGGGGGTGTGCGTCCGATTGTAGAAACACTACAAACGGGCGCCTAAAACGCCATTTAGGAAATGCCATGCTTACGATTCATTTGATAACCTTATTAGTTCATGAACTTGGAGGATTACGTGATTCGTCAGAAAAAGGAATGATAGTTACTTTTTTCTCTATAACAGGATTCTTAGTTTCTCGTTGGGCTTCCTCGGGACATTTTCCATTAAGTAATTTATATGAGTCATTGATCTTCCTTTCATGGGCCCTGTATATTCTTCATACCATTTCTAAAATACATAACTCTAAAAATGATTTAAGCACAATAACTACGCCAAGTACTATTTTAACGCAAGGCTTTGCCACATCTGGTCTTTACGTGTTAAAGATAGTAATAAAATCAATTTTGCCATTTTGGAGGTCAGGCTTGAGGCCCGTCCCAGATTCTGGCCTCGTGTGATGGGCTGGTGACCATTCTAGCGTCAACTTTGCATATTTCTACTTCATAGCTCTCCGGATACTGCTAAAAAAAACGACAAATTCCCTATAAGACGCTCTTTGAGCCAAAGAGTTAATCAAATGGACAGGGACGACCGAGCGAGCGACGGACTGGGCCGACCTATTAGCTAGATTTAGCGTGGTGTTTTTGGTATGGTTTCTTCCGGTTTAGGGAACCTTAGGAAGGTTCTTAAACTGGTTTGTTTTCTGTTGGTTTCTTTCACCTAAATGATAAGTGCCACATGCCAAGTGTGTGGCACTCGTGCTCTGACGTTTTTCGATTGCAATTCCAGTCACGCAAGAATGGCAGATTTCAGTGTCACAGGAAAATTCCATCAAAAATAAACTGAAGCACGAAAGTTGCCATTCCCACGTCACTAAATTTTTCATAAAAAATATTTGGAGTTGCCATCTGCACGTGCCACAGGTCAAGTACTTATCAGGTCCGTCTTTTATTGGTTTTTAATATTTTTCTTGGTTTTAGTTTTCCCTATTATTTTCTATTTTCTTGTCAATTTTCATAAATTCACAATTTCAAAAAATGTTCAAAACCTTCAATTTTTGTTTATAATTACAAATGTTGTTCATTGTTTCTTAAAATAGTTTGGAATTTAAAAAATTGCGTCTATTAAAAACTGTTTGTGTTTTTGAAAAAAGTTTAGAAATTCAACATTTGTTTATTTTTTTCCAAAAAGGTTCAAAATATTAATAAAAATGGAATGTTCAAGTGTTCATGTTTTCATAAAGTTTGGAATTTAAAATTTTGCTCACTCTTCTAAAAATGTTCAAAATCTTTAAATTTGTTTCAAAACTTTAAAACTTATTCAGAAGTTCAAAAATCAAATCCCAGATTTTTAAACTTTGTTCGTGTTTTTTGAAAAAACAGTGTTCAAATTTTTTGGAATTTCAAATTTTGTATCTCTAGTGTTTTCTGAAAACTATTCAGATTTTCGAAATTGGCCAAGTTTTAGTTAATTTTTATGGTTTTCAAAAAAATCTTCAAATTGGTTCGACGATCGTGACACCCCTCTTAGGGAGCTCTACCCCAGAGCCTTCTCTTTCTGTCTGAACGAAGATGAGCCCGTGGTTAATATTCTGACTGCCTCTGATCCCAGCCTGATCTTTCACCTACCACTCTCCACGCAAGCAAGACAGGAAATCAGAGAGATTCAGCAGGGATCCATGCATGTCGTGCTGGACAGGGCTTGCAATGGTTTGCAACCTTGGAGGGTCTTTCTCCTCCAAGAGATACTATGATCACTGTTTTAGGGACACGGTTGCTGACGAGGCTTTTGGGTGGTTATGGAAGGCCAAGAGTCCAATCAAATTCAAAATGTTTGGCTGGCTGTTGATGGTTGATCGACTGAACACTAGAAACATGCTGAAGTGTCGCCATTTTACTGTGGCTGGGAACATATACACGTGCATGCTCTGTCCAGGCCCCCCTGAGGAGACTGTCGAGCATCTCTTCTTCAACTGCCCGTTCAGCCGACGTTGTTGGGACAAAGTTGGCATGCTCTGGCCAAGCTCTGGTAATAGACTATCCCTGGTACATGCTGGCAAAGAGAGTTGGCGCCGGCCGCTGTTCATGGACATTTTCCTACTGGCGGCTTGGAGCTTATGGAAGGAGAGAAACGACCTCTATTTCAGGGGGATCCCACACTCTTTTCACTCGTGTCTTGCTAGGTTTAAAGAGCTCTTGGCTTTTTTAGTTCACAATTGCAAGGAGGCCCTGCGCCCCTCCCTGAAAACCTACATACAAAGCTTGTAGCTGCTGCCTAGATAGAATCCTAAAACTCATGGCTAGGGGGCCTCACACCCCACTTCTAACAATGTTGTAATTTGTCCCCTGTGAGTAATACAAAAGTCAGTGGGAGCCTCTCCCACTGTCGTGCAGTTTCAAAAAAAATCTTCAAATAATTGAAGGCGTGCAACTTGCTACAGTACCGTGCTATAGTATGTGTGAATGCTAAAGCGTTAGTGGATAGGCCCAGTCGGATCGCCCTATTCGCCATGCTGCTGCTGGATGGAGCGAGCAACATATAGGAGATACCCTAGCTTGGGTCGATGCTCGTAGCTCGTCGATGCATATGGCTGAATATTTGCTAGTTTTTTTTAGCATAGCTTCAAGCTACTATTGTGGTGATGGCTTCAACAATGTTCGACCCACAACAAAGTCTGATGACAGTGGGCAACAACGCGAGGACCCTATTTTGGGAGGCTCCATGGCTAGTTGGGCATAAGCCCATAGATATTGCTCTGCTCATCTTTGAGGACTCGTCGAGAAAGAATTGGAAGGTGCGGGAGTCACTAAAAACAACGCGTGGATTCTCAAGATCAACCCCTCGACCGTTGTTACCGTTGAGCACATCTGTCGAATTTTCACCCTTCGGATGCTTGTTCATGACATTCATCTTAATGAGCTTGCTGAGGATGACATTATCTGGAATCATAAACTTAGTGGCCACTACTCGGCAGCTTACGCCTACAAAGTGCAATTCCTCGGCATGGTTCTCTCTCCCATGGAACAAATGGTGTGGAAGGTTTGAGCGCCACCAAAAGTCAAGCTCTTCGCTTGGTTGGCCATTCAAGATCGAATTCGGACTGCCGATAGGTTGCCCAAACGAGGGTATCCAAGGCATATGATTACTTATATGAAGTAGTATAAGTTTGCTTCTTGATTAGTTCCAAGATTAGAAAACAAACACATCAGATATCTAAGGCTACTATCATGACAGACATACACGCATGGTTCCATTATTTTTATGTTCACAGTCACACATGAGTCGTTTTTGTACTGAATATAGAAAAAAAGGATATCCTTAAAATTGAATAAAAAGGAATCTTCATGAAGAACCAATGACATACACAACCATGGGAAACTGCTTCCACGAGAGAAATAGGTTTATCCTCTCCTCAAATTCAACTACTCGAGAACGCATATACGGGCATCCTCATACAACCAGCTCGAAAAGTAGTTATCTTCTTTCGTTCCATGACGTATTATTTTTCAAAATTGGTCTAGTTTTAATTATTTTTTATGTTTTGCAAAAAATTGTTCAAATAGTTGAGGGCGTGCAACTTTGCTATAGTACCGTGCTATAGTACGTGTGAATGTTAAAGTGTTAGTGGGTCGGGCTAGTCAGATCGCCTTATTCGCTCTGTTGCTGCTGGACAGAGCGAGCAACATATAGGAGATCCCCTAGCTCGGATCCATGCTCGGAGCTTGTCGATGCATGTGGCTGACTATTTGCTAGTTTTTTAGCGTGGCTTCAAGCTACTATTGTGGTGATGACTTCAGCAATGGTCGACCCACATCAAAGTCTTGAGTGAAAGTGGGCAACGACGCGAGGACCCTATTTTGGGAGGCTCCCTGGCTACTTGGGCATTAACCTATAGATATTACTCCGCTTATCTTTGAGGCCTCATCAAGATAGAATGGGAAGGTGTGTGAGTCACTAAAAAAACAACGCGTAAATTCTCAAGATCAAGCCCTCGATCATTGTTACCGTTGAGCACATCTGCCAATTTTTTACCCTTCAGATGCTTGTTCATGACATTCATTTTAATGAGCTTGTTGAGGATGACATTATCTGGAAGCATAAACTTAATTAGTGGCCACTACTCTGCATCTTATACGCCTACAGAGCACAATTCCTCGGCATGGTCCTCTCTCCCATGGATTAAATGGTGTGGAAGGTTTGAGCGCCACCAAAAGTCAAGCTCTACGCTTGGTTAGCCATTCAAGATCGAATTTGGACCGTCGATAGGCTGGCCAAACGAGGGTTGTTGCAGCAAACCTGACACAAAATGACAAAACGACTAATATTAGTGAACGTCACCGCCGGTGACAGGAAATATATACAAGGCCAAATTTAAAACTAATCTTGGAGCATCTACTGGCATATTATTAGTTATACGAAGTAGTATAAGTTTGCTTCTTGATTAGCTCCAAGATAAAAAAAACATCAGATATCCAAGGCTACTATCATGCCAGACATATGCGCATAGTTTCCTTATTTTTTTTGCTCGGTCACACATGAGTCGTTTTTGTACTGAATATAGAAAAAAAGGATATCCTTAAAATTGAATAAAAAAGAATCTTCATGGAGAACCAATGACATACACAACCATGGGAAACTGCTTCCATGAGAGAAATAGGTTTATCCTCTCCTCGAATTCAACTACTCGAGAACGCATATACGGGCATCCTCATACAACCAGCTCGAAAAGTAGTTATCTTCTTTCGTTCCATGATGTATTATTTTTCAAAATTGGTCTAGTTTTAATTATTTTTTATGTTTTGCAAAAAATTGTTCAAATAATTGACGGTGTGCAACTTTGCTATAGTACTGTGCTATAGTACGTGTGAATGTTAAAGTGTTAGTGGGTCGGGCTAGTCAGATCGCCTTATTCGCTCTGTTGCTGCTGGACGGAGGGAGCAACATATAGGAGGTCCCCTAGCTCGGACCCATGCTTGCAGCTTGTCGATGCATGTGGCTGACTATTTGCTAGTTTTTTAGCGTGGCTTCAAGCTACTATTGTGGTGATAACTTCAGCAATGGTTGACCCACATCAAAGTCTTGAGTGAAAGTGGGCAACGACGCGAGGACCCTATTTTAGGAGGCTCCCTGACTACTTGGGCGTTAACCTATAGATATTACTCCGCTTATCTTTGAGGCCTCATCAAGATAGAATGGGAAGGTGTGGGAGTCACTAAAAAACAACGCGTGGATTCTCAAGATCAACTCCTCGATCATTGTTACAGTTGAGCACATCTGTCAATTTTTTACCCTTCAGATGCTTGTTCATGACATTCATCTTAATGAGCTTGTTGAGGATGACATTATCTAGAAGCATAAACTTAATTAGTGGCCACTACTCGGCATCTTACACCTACAAAGCACAATTCCTCGGCATGGTCCTCTCTCCCATTGATCAAATGGTGTGGAAGGTTTGAGCGCCACCAAAAGTCAAGCTCTTCGCTTGGTTGGCCATTCAAGATCGAATTTGGACCGTCGATAGGTTGGCCAAACGAGGGTTGTTGCAGCACAACTGACACAAAATGACAAAACGGCTTAGATTAGTGAACGTCACCGCCGGTGACAGGAAATATATACAAGGCCAAATCTAAAACTAATCTTGGAGCATCTACTGGCATATGATTAGTTATACGAAGTAGTATAAGTTTGCTTCTTTATTAGCTCCAAGATTAAAAAAAAACACATCAGATATCCAAGGCTACTATCATGCCAGACATATGCGCATAGTTTCCTTATTTTTTTTGCTCGGTCACACATGAGTCGTTTTTGTACTGAATATAGAAAAAAAGGATATCCTTAAAATTGAATAAAAAGGAATCTTCATGGAGAACCAATGACATACACAACCATGGGAAACTGCTTCCACGAGAGAAATAGGTTTATCCTCTCCTCGAATTCAACTACTCGAGAATGCATATACGGGCATCCTCATACAACCAGCTCGAATAGTAGTTATCTTCTTTCGTTCCATGACGTATTACGGTGTGGCTGCCTGTGACGGACGCTCTAATGGCTTCCCATGACGCCGACCGTGTGGATGATGTGTAGCACAATCCTCGAAGCTAAACTGGAGAAAGAGTTGTATTCTCCTTCCGTGAATCTTGGTTGTTAAGCTTCGTTTCCCTAGCTCTAGGGATCTTACCAGGAACCTTCCTTCCTCGATCGAGGTTGCTTAATTTGCAAATGTTGTGTGAACAATTTGTCTTCATCGTTTATTGCAAAGTACTATATTCTCTTGTTCAATATCAACAACGTATTTATGTTCAGAATCTCTTCTTTTTGTTTGAGGAATTATATATGAAAAGAACGAATCTCATATTCGACTAATAGTATCTCTGAATAGAGAGGACAACTGGAACGAAATGTGGTAGATATGCCATGATGCCATATTATTTACATACATACACACACACTTCAGAGTACATATGGCTTCACCAGCAGTTCATATGTTGCAAATAGAGTACAGAAACAGCAAGTACAAGTGTTACAGCAAGTTCAATAATCCAAGATATATACACACAATCACCACAACTCTCCTCGGCCTCAAATCAGCAGGTACGACAGGAGGACAGGTGAATAGGTGATACAGTCATTGATGAGATGCGTGGTTGAAGGGGTGACCAAGACGATGACAGCATGGTCATGGCAGCAATGACGGCGACCGAAAAAGATGAGGATTGGGACGCTCGTCAGGGTTGCAGAGGGCCCCAAATCCGTGTGCAGGTCTGGTCGAGAGAGGCAACCGCATCGACAACAAAGGATGAGGGCGCAAAACAGGGAGGTTGGTATCTCGTATGCGTAGCAGTACCGTGTCGAAAGTTTCCATATCTTCAGAGGAAAAATATTCGAATTACTGAAAGCACATAGAAGATACGATACGAAATTGAGCAGAAACCACACCTGATATAAAGAGAAGAAAGGGAAATACTCACTGAATATTTGTGTAATCTGAACGGTAGGTCCCACCTGTTGAACAAGCAGCCGACAGGATAATAAACTAACAAGCATGTTAGAGATAACTAGACACACACGGGCTAATCAATTCGCGCTAACAGTCAACTTCATAATTAAGCAAGCAAGTTTTTTTTCCGGGGAATTAAGCAAGCAAGTTTTTTTTTTGCGGGTGAATTAAGCAAGCAAGTTGACTGTGAATTGTATAGGATAACTGCAAATATGTATATGAAGCATATATATTCCAGTGGATTAAAACATAGCAAGGAAACACGGATGGAATAATTGATTACTTGTAGCGACATGAGTATGCACATGAAAACATAATACTCCCTCCGTTCGGAATTACTTGTCGCAGAAATGGATGTATCTAGACGTATTTTAGTTCTAGATACATCCATTTTCGAGACAAGTAATTCCGAACGGAGGGAGTAGATAGCAAAGGAATTGAGACGAGAGATCAAAAGTATCACCAGCTATTCAGTGTCATCGCTGCCAATATAGATCCCTCCATCCTTGTCAACAATAATCCAGACTTGATCAATAGGCGCCGGGTCGTAGATAGGACCCGTCATTTGCGGCGCGCGTCTATAAAACAACAGAGCACGCATGTATGAACACAAGAAGTCAGAAGAAGGAAGGATTCTTTTTTTAGGAGAATACCGTTGCACCGCACGGCTGAGATCGTCCTATGTATGGAGGCCGATCGTCCCTGCGCGGCTGATGAGGAGATTGAGGAGCCGGGAGTAGTAGGGTAGGGGGAGGAGTATCGAGAATGGACGGAATGAAGAGACGCGGTTGCCTATTTGTAATAGCGACGACTATCTGGTGAACGGCGGTGGGGCTGACGAACGACGGGACGAGGCGCGCCCGGCAAGCTTCCGATGTTGATTTGCTCCATGCTGCTGCTGCTGCTGCTGCCGTGTGGATGTGGATGTGGACGCTCGAACGCATGGCAGCTAGCCAGCTCGATGCTCATGGAGTCATGGTCTCCGATGCCGCGTGTATGTGGTGACACCGTGTGGACGTGGAACACGCATCTCAGACGATCTCCCTCCTTCCATGACGTACGTACGACTGTACTGCCCGTGCATGCGTAGGTGATGCATGGGTGATGCCGGTGGATCTTGCTTGGCCCGTAAGTTTCGTGCTGGGTCAGCGGTATATATCGTGCCACAGGGTAAGCAGCGGCACCAACGACGTTACTTACGTACGTCGCCATGACTGGCAGCACGCCAGCATGCAGCTAGCAGATGGACGTCCAAGAGCTTGATGGATCTGCTCGGGGGAACGGCCGCGTGGAGGGAGGGCAGAGCGAGCTAGGGAGATCAACCTACGTGGCAATGTGCCGAGCTACGCGGCATCAACAGCTGTTGGGTACATGTGGTCGAGATCTTTTTTTCCCCTGCGAGGTTTTGCCGAGATCTTTTTTTTTGTCTCCAATCTGGTTTTGCTACCGTGTGGATGTGGACGTTGGAATGCATATATAGCAGCCAGCTCAAGGAGACGGTGAGTTATCTCCCCGCTCTCTCGTCTGCCTGTGATGCTCATGGTCATGGTCTCCGGGTTGCCGCGTGTACGGTGACACCGTGTGGACGTGGAGCCCATATCTGAGATCTCCATTTCCATTTCGTGACGTACGACGGTACTAACCCCCCTGCCCATCAGCCCATGCATGCGCGCGTAGCTGATGGTCCATCGTGCTGGTGGATCTTGCGTGGGATGCTTGACGCTTAAGTTTCGTGCTGGGTCAGCCGTCAGCAGTGCCGTATATATCGTGCCACAGACCAAGTAGCAACACCAACCAACATTCTGTACGTACCTACATCGCCATGACCGGCAGCAGCCCAGCATATTCTTTTTTCTTAATGTTAATAAAAAAAGAAGAAAATTCTTGTTTTTTCTTTCTCAAAATCGATATTGGCCGAGAGACAATCAAATAGATTTTCTCTTTAGCGGGCATTTTCATATAGGACTTGTTATAATTATAATAAAACAAGCAGGTTATATAAAAAACGCTTTTTTGTTGATTATTTATCAATAAAGCAAAAAGGGTTCTTATCAAATTCACCATAAAATTGGAAAGAAGCATAAAATAAGTAGACCTGACTCCTTTAATGATGCCTCTATCCACTATTCTGATATATAAATTCGATGTGCTACGTAGGAGTACATCGCTATGACCGGCAGCAGCCCAGCATGCACCAGGTGGGCGTCCAAGAGCTTGATCGATCGGGGCAACGGTCGGGGCCGATGTGATCTGGAGCGACCACCACGTCGAGGAAGGAGCGGCCAGCCGTGCGTGGGGAGATGAACGTGCCGACGCGTGATCTACGCGGCACTGCGGCAGCATCAGCCGTTGGGTACACGCGGTCTCTTGTGACTTTGTGAGCAAATGGGCAGGTAACCAACGCTAAATTAGCATCCTACGTTAAATTGTTGTGCATACTTCAAATGCAGATTTTGAAATGTTGTTATACTCGGTTTTAAAGAGGAAACCATAAGTAACTTGGAGGTTGCTAGCCAACATGTGGATTTGATGTGACTATGTACGCTGTACGCACTCCTCAGTTTTGATTTGCATTTTAACCAAGTTTATGAAAAAATTTATTAATGTCTACAATTACAAATCAATACCTTTAGATTCACCATTTGTTTTTGTTTTTTTGAGGATTCATCATTGCTTATATTTCACTTCATTTTTGTATTTATTATTGTAAATGTTTATATTATTTCATATATATATATTACTTGGTAAAATTTGAGTAAGTTTGGCTTAGAACACATCTAACATGCGAAGTAAATAAAAAAAAAGAGGGAGTACTACATTTTATAATATAATTACCATTGGACGAAGCTACTTCGACTCCTGATGGAGTCAGCTGCATGGATGACTTCACCATGTGCGCATACTATAATTTGCAAATGTCACGGCAATTATAAAGTCATTAATTTGATCGGCATTTTAATATGATTGTTGTTACGAGACGGGAAGGTTGCACATCACACCTCAAGCCTTCCTGAGATGCGTTGCTAGCTACCGGTGAAGGTTTTATTCAAGAAATGACGAGGCTTGGGATGCTACCCGTGATGGTTTTATTCAAAAAATTACACTTAATACATGGCCCTTCGCCTTATCACAAAAAACAAAGCCTAACTCGTGTATCGGAGAAATATAAAACTGAAACCAATGTGGAAGATATAGTTGTCATTGTGTCATTCTTTGCATATATATACAAATTTCGAGAGTACAAATGACTTCACAAGCAGTGCATATGTCACAAACAGATTACGGAAACAACCGGTTCATATTTACAATTCAATTTCTTGCCACTAGTTTAGCAATCAAAGATACGCACCATCCACACAACTCTCCTCGGTCTCATATGAGCATGATAGGAGTACAAGTGATGTAGTCACTGATGAGATCTGTGGTCGCCATGGCAGTGTTGGCGACGGCGGCTTGAATTTCGTTGGACAGAGTCCTCCATTTCCCGTGCACACTCTCTGCGACGCTGCCACGTCGTGCAGCAGCGCCATGTTTTTTTTTTCGAAAAGGGGGGCTTCCCCGGCCTCTGCATCAGCATGATGCATACGGCCATCTTATTAAGCATAAAATAGTCCACAAAGTCTTCAAGTCTCAAGGTTGTCAACAAAAAAAGTAAGAAAAGGCTCACACAGAGCCCGAAGGCTAGATACACAAGCTAGCCAAAGCACTTATACATCACAGCCGTTTGGCTCCAAAATAGACAGGTAAACTAATTGCCTATCCTGTTACACGACCGCCATCCAAACCGGCTGAATATATCCCGAGCTACCATCTCCCATCGGATAGCAGCAGTAACCAAAAGCTCCCTGGCCTCCGTCGAAGTGAGTAGCGACCAGGAACGGATAAGAGCCGTTGCTCGGAAGATAACCTGCAAAACATGGATATTTGTTGATCTGTTAAAGACGAAGTCATTTCTGCAATTCCAAAGCGCCCACAAAAAAGCGCAAACCCCCAAGCGAATATGTTTTGCTAACCCGGGCTCTACCCTAGTTAGCCATGTCCCAAACAACATGTTAACCGACCTTGGTGGGGTAATATTGAAAGCGACTTGAATAGTCGTCCAAAGAATTCTAGCTAGTGGGCAGTCAAAGAAAAGATGTTTAATGGTTTCACCCTGATCACAGAAACTACACCTAGTAGGTCCTGTCCAATTACGCTTAATAAGATTATCCTTTGTTAAGATCACCTGTTTATGTAGAAACCACATAAACACCTTGATCTTTAAAGGAACTCTGACGTCCCACACATGCTTTGAAGTAGGAATCGAGCTGGAATTAATAACATCAACATACATTGATTTAACCGTGAATCCCCCCGACCTAGTGAGATTCCAGCGTAATTTATCAGGTTGTTGAGATAGTTGTACCTGCATCAGTCTCCTAACTAGATGCAGCCACTCTTCCCAACGATTGCCCACTAACGATCTTCTAAACTGGATATCCAGGGGTATCGAGGCTAAGACCGATGCAACCAAAGCATCGCGCCTTCGAACTATACGATACAGAGACGGATACTGGATTGCTAGGGGAGCCTCTCCAAGCCAAGTATCCTCCCAGAATCTCGTGCTTGCACCATTACCAACTAAATGCTTTGACCTCTGAAAAAATGAAAGCTTCACTTTCATAAGCCCTTTCCAAAAGGGTGAATCAGTTGGTCTAACCGACACCTGAGCCAAAGTTTTGGTTTGGAGATACTTGTTACGCAGGATTTGAGCCCACATGGCGTCAGTTCCTGAGGATAACTTCCACAACCACTTACTAAGAAGGCACCGGTTCTTGACTTCGAGATTCTCAATCCCCATACCCCCTTGGTCTTTCGGTCTACAAATGATATCCCACTTCGCTAACCGATATTTTCTCTTAGGCTCATCCCCCTGCCAAAAGAACCTCGATCGATAGAAGTCCAGTCGTTTCCTAACTCCAACTGGGACTTCAAAGAAGGACAAAAGGAACATGGGCATGCTCGTGAGCACCGAATTAATAAGAATTAACCGGCCTCCATACGACATGAGCTTGCCCTTCCAACAACTTAGCTTCTTCTCGAAACGATCCTCAATACACTTCCACTCATTATTCGTGAGCTTGCGGTGATGAATAGGAATTCCTAAGTAGGTAAAAGGCAGCTCACCCAAACCACATCCGAACAACTGCTTGTAATCCTCTTGTTCCTCTTTGGCTCTTCCAAAGCAGAACAACTCACTTTTGTGGAAGTTAATTTTGAGCCCACTTAGCTGCTCAAACAAACAAAGCAGCAGCTTCAGATTTCTAGCTTTTACCAAGTCATGCTCCATGAAGATGATAGTGTCATCAGCGTATTGCGGGATGGATATACCCCCATCCACTAAGTGTGGCACCAAGCCCCCTATTTGGCCAACTTCCTTGGCTCTCCCTAACAACACTGCCAACATATCGGCTACTATGTTGAACAGAATAGGGGACATCGGATCTCCCTGCCGCAGGCCCTTATGTGTCTGGAAGTAATGACCGACATCGTCATTCACTTTTATGCCAACACTACCCTTTTGCGTAAAAGTTTCAATCTGGCTCCTCCAGCCCTCGTGGAAACCTTTCATACGCAAAGCTTGTTGCAGAAAAGGCCATTTAACTTTGTCATACGCTTTCTCAAAATCTACTTTAAAGATGACTCCATCAAGTTTCTTAGAGTGAATTTCCTGGAGCGTTTCATGCAACACCACCACCCCTTCAAGGATGTTTCTGTCTGGCATGAAAGCTGTTTGGGATTGCTGCACCACAGAATGCGCAATCTGTGTGAGCCTATTAGTCCCAACCTTGGTAAAAATTTTGAAACTGACATTCAAGAGGCAGATAGGACGGAACTGCTCAATCCTGAGAGCGTCGGTCTTCTTTGGAAGCAACGTTATCGTTCCAAAGTTCAAATGAAAAAGTTGAAGCCGTCCAGCAAAAAGGTCGTGGAACATGGGTAGCAGATCCCCTTTGATGATATGCCAACATCTTTTGTAAAACTCCGCCGGGAACCCATCCGGCCCGGGAGCCTTATTGTTCTCCATCTGAGAGATGGCATCGAAAACCTCCTTTTCCGTAAACGGCGCAACTAGCATGTCATTATCAGCAGCAGTTAATTGAGGCACATCCTCAGTCCTGGACTCATCGAGGGACACAGCGCTATCCTCCGGCGGTCCAAATAACTGCTTGTAGTATTCGGTGATGTATAGCTTAAGATTATCGTGACCAACAATTGTGCCTTCATCTTGCTCGAGCTGAAATATTTTTTTCTTTCTGTGTTTGCCATTCGCAATCAGATGAAAGAATTGAGTGTTCGCATCCCCTTGGATTACTTTGCGAACCTTTGCTCTGAGCGCCCACTTCAGCTCTTCTTCGCGGAGAAGTTCCTTCAACCTCTTTTCCGCATCAATCTTACAGCACATATCCGCAGATTGAAGAACCGCTGATTCAGCTTTAACATCTAGGTATTGAATAATCTCCAGGAGTCTGTCTTTCTCAACCTTATAAACTCCACTTAGATGTTTAGCCCAACCTCGAAGAAAGCCCCTCAAATGCCTAATCTTATTCTGCCATCTCTCGACAGGCGTCATGTAGAAAGTATCCGTACCTTTGGAGGAAACAAACATGAATTACTGGAAGCACATAAAGAGACATGAAACTGAGCACTAAGCACACTTATAAAAGAGAAGACAACCATCTTAAATGTTCTATGACGCAAATGTGGAGCACCCACATGAAAATAGTAGTGGTACTAACTAACAAGTATACCAAAGAGAACAGGTCACAGACTGGCTAATAATCAGTTTCTAGGAAATTTCCAAGGAGATACTACACATTTGCTCATAACCACAGAAGAAAAGCAAACTACACATCTTACAGGAAGCATATTCCGGTGGATCAAAAGTATAACAATGGCAACAGAAACGAAACAACCATGCAACGTACCATGGAACGTGAGCTCCTCTTGGATCGCAAAGTAGAGATGTGCACCAGCTTCTACTGCATGGCCTCGTCTTGAATACAGATAATCCTGATGCTCCCATCAGAATCAACAACCAGAACAAGAATAGGTGGCGTCGGCGGTGCCATGAAATACAGCAACGTACTGCTAGAAAACAACGTAAGAACACGGCCGGGGAATGAGATGGACGTGTGTGCGCGCGCGTGTGTGTGTGGTGCTATGAGGTAGGTCGCTGTAGAGATGCTACGGTGGTGGTCTGGTGGAGGAGGAGAGCTCGATCGATTGGGATAGTTTTAACTTGGGGTGTGATTGCTTCCCCCGGACGTGCCGAGGCACATACGGTTTAAGTAGGCATGGGCCGGGCAGGGCGAAAGCGGATGGAAGGCACGTCGGTGATGGGTATAGGTCTGTGACGCTGCCGTGTGGAACACCACACACGTCTCTCAAAGCAAAACTGAATTTTATTATATCTATCTATCTAGAGAAACTGACGGCAACCAGGTGCACGCATCCTCGTATTTCTATGAGGTTTGTGCCCTGTAGTCCTGGAACTTCCTGGGAAACTTCCAGGAGTTCGCTTGGCGATGGCCTGGAATAAGAATCAGGGAGTACCCACCCGGCCCGCACGCACCATCTATCAGCCTGCCCTGAAGGACCTCAGCGGTAGCGTGGCACCATGCATGCATGGCCAGTATCAGCAGCGATGGAGCAACGTTGACGCACAGCACAGCTTGTTGCTCGTATGTTATTGCCTTCGTTTTAAATTATTTGTCTTAGATTTATTTAGATACGTCAAAATCCACGATCGCATAGTATGTCGCAGCTCCGTCCGGGCCGACTGTGTCCGTGCGGCGGCCATCAGACTGCTCGATCGATTAGGGAGCCGCGTTTAGGAAGACCAAATCCACGAGTAGGGGGGGGGGGGGGGGTGACCAGCCGCGTGCTCTACGCGGTAAACAGACAGACAGCGGTTGGGCATTAGTATTTCTTTCCTTTCAAGGGACAAGCTATGCTTTTCAAGCTACTGACGGGCAGGTAAAAAATACTTCAGGATAGTTTGCATATACTTCCTCCGTTTTTGAATATAAGTCTTTTAAGAGATTTCACTATAGAGTATATACGTAGCAAAATAAGTAAATCTATACTTTGTAAGGCGTCTATATACATCCGAATGTAGTCTCTATAGTGGAATCTCTAAATAAACTTATATTTAGAAACGGAGGAAGTACTTAATGTTTTTGCTAAAGAAATTTGACTCGAGGATAGGAACCACGCCCTCCTCCTCCTCCTCGCCCTACAAATGGCAACAGCTTATCTCGTTTTGCCATTGCTCCTGATATATATGGCCAGGTCAGCCCACACGTCTTTCTGGTAAAGTCGTTGGAGAATCATAGCCAGTTTTTCTAGCATATCTCTACAACCTAACCAGACAGAGGAAACTAGAAGAAGATGATGGGTTACCTGAACAAACATGGAAACGTGTTACCTCTTGAAAACAGATGGAAGCGTCCAATGTGTCAGGGCCGGAAATCCCTGAGGAGAGACGTGATTTAGGATCATGGTTCAGCTAAACCTATGGTCTATGCCGTATGATTTAACATCCTACTACATGTGGATCTATGAATGCATGCCAACTGCATTTTTTAATCAACCATGCATGAATTTTTATGATTAGACATGCATGCCAACTGCATTTTTTAAGGGGTGTTTGGTTACACGAACTAGACTAAAAAAAGTCCCTTTTAGTCCCTATGTAACCAAACAGAAAAGACTTTTTCTACAGGGACTAGAAAAAGACTCTACTAGAGGGTCCTTTTTCTTTAGTCCCTGGCCCATCAAAAAAGTCTAGTCCCTTGTAATCAAACACCCCTTTAGTTAACCATGCATGGATCCTCATAAATAAGTGTCTAGAAATTAATAGTGTCGAGTGTAGGTTCGGGGTTCCATAAAACATTTTCGATCCCTGAGCTCAGCGTAGGGAAGCTTCGTCATGCTTTTACTTCCAGTCCAAGCTAAGGCAGTTTGGGGTGCTTCGAGCTCAGCGGATTTGGAGAAACATCTAGGAATATCACAACTACTAGAGACGTAGCCATTTCCAATGCCTCGCATTAATCCATGTGACGTTGAGGTTATTACTATATGCATGTTGTGATTAAGAGGACATCACAAGCAAGCTGAAAGTTTCTAACAAAGAGTCCATGCACATTTCTAGGAAACTGTCACTGTTTTTTTATAAAGAGCCGGGTGACTGCGTACGTACTCTAGGTTTACTCTTTACTCACTCGTACATCGCTAGCTGCTTCAACAGTCAACACCGACCGGAGTGAGTTGCGTCATGACTTGAACCTGTGTAAGAGCATCTCCAACGGCCGCCCAACACGCGGCGCGCTAAAAATCAGTTTGCAGCGCGCCGATGGCTTCGGTACGCAGCCCTGTGCAACGAGAGATGGGACAAGCTCCGGCGTGCGGTCATGTGGCTTCACCACCTTGTCAAGGGAGGAGTCGCGAGTAATAGCATGTACAAGTCAAGAAGGTGGTCATCCACTATCGGGCAGTACAACTTGTTGCACTTCTGCACACGCCCCGCCAAAACACCGCTCACCAGCCCTCTCCTCGGTAGGCTGGCTAGGGCGCTGGCACCCAACGAGTGGTGGAACAGGAAGCACTACTCGGCGACCATTCAGATGTCCGGTGAAATCAAGCTTCACGTCAGTATGTACATGAGGCGGTTGTACACCGGGGGGGGGGGGGGGAGGGAGTTCAACACGGGCATGCTGAGGAAGAAGTGGGGCGAGGACCCGTTGTACCGAAAGGGGCTTTACCACAAAGGAGTCCTCAAAGACTCCCTCGGCGTCGAGTTCCAGGAGGGCATCATCATCTGGCACATCGCCACCGAGATCTTCCTCGCGAAGAGCGAGAGAGCAAAGACTGTGGACGCCGCGCCTAACGTGTATGCAATTAGGTTGTTGTCCGACTACATGATGTTCCTCCTGGTAGAACATCCCTACATGCTGCCAGGCCAACCCCAAAAGAGGTTGTACCAACGGACCTGCGAGAGGCTGGTTACCATGCGATCGGCTGATCCTAGGTACCCGAGCCATGCACGCGTCAAGGATCTGTTCCGTGTGCGTGATGGCCCAAATTCCAGCCGTTCCAAGGTCGCCGAGAGGGAGGAGCTCGCAAACAACTTGTACGATGAGTACGAGGACCGGGAGTATGGCCACGTTGCTCCTCGTCTCATTCATGCGGCTCGACTCGCCAAGGAACTGCTGGAGAAGGAGAGGGACGGCACCGCCGACTACTCCTTGGAGCTAGTCCTTGATGTGTGGATGGACTTTCTCGTTTACGCGGGCAACAAGTGCAGCAGGGAGTCCCATGCCAAGAAGCTCAACAACGGTGGCGAACTGACGACCATCTTGTGGCTTATGGCAGAACACATCTACCAAGCGTCGCACGTGAAATGAGATGATGTAGGCCCTGTTTGGTTCATAAGTCCTAGGACTTTTTTTAGTCCCAACTTATAAGTCTCAAGTCCCTAAAAAGTCTCTACCTATTTGGTTCCTGGGACTTATAAGTCCCTATAAGACCATATTACAACTATAAGTCCCTATAAGTCCCTCCTTGAGAGTCTTATTTCATAAGTCCCAAACGACCATCCCTATAAGTCCCTCCTGTTTGGTTTAGATGGGACTTATAGGGACTTTTTTAAGTCCCTAAGCCAATAAATCCCTGAAAATAAACACCCTCGTAGTATAATTTTGGGTTGTCTAATTCACAGTCGAACTGAAAACCTTTTAATTTTTCGGTCAATGGGAACCTGTCATCTGTTTGTCTCTGTTCGTCCATGCCCATGTCTTCTGTACGACACCTGATCTCAGCGGCCCACTAGAACAATAACGGGTGTGTCCACCCACCGAAACAATGCACTTACTGTGTGCATTGCAAGCTGGTAAAAAGAACACTGTCAAAATCTCAGACCACATATTCTCGCAAAAAACAAAATCTCAGACTTCATAGAAAATGAAAGACCAGTAAAAAAATCCATCAATGGCTCTGTAAAAATCAATGTAAAAAAATGCTCTAAACATAGCCTGTAAAACAAACCTAAAATCAGATCAGATGCACTGGAAAAAAACTATTAGCTGTCGAACTTACAGCAAATAAAACCATCAATTACCGTGATCATACAATAATATATATTAGTAAAGTACACTGTAAAAGTGCATCAAGCACACTGTAATACGAAAGTAAAAGAGGTCATCTGCCGCAGTGTGTAAAAATAACTGAACCACAATGTAAAACCGGATCAGAGGCACTGTCAAATATATATTCTAGTATATGATACCAATCCTACAGTAAATGATACCAGACAGAGTAGCCAGCGATCGCGCGGCCCTCCTCATGGGCCGGCCCAACAAAGGAAGTGATTGATTGCTCGCTTGCCAGTATCCACAGTTCGCTGGTAGTTGTTAACCGGCCGCGATTGACCGTCCAACGCAAAAAACAAAAAAAATTCAGTGAACTTAAGTGAAGTTTATGATTTTTTAAAAAGTTCAAAAAATTTAGAAACCTCATGGATTTTGAAAACAATGTTCGCCGATTTGGAAAAAGTTCATCGGTTTTGAAGAAAAAAATGGGAATATGAAAAAGCTCATGGATTTTGAAAAACAAAATCATGGGTGTGGAAAAAGCTCATCATATTTGAAAAAACTACTTCACGTATTTGAAAAAAGTTCATAGAGTTTGGGAAAATGTTAGCGGGTCTGAAAAGAAGTTCACGAATTTGAGGAAAAGTTCAGGTGTTTTGAAAACAGGGTTCTCGAATTTGATAATAAAAGTTCATGAATTTGGAAAAGTTTTCAAATTTGAAAAATGTTCATGCATTTAAAAATGAAAATAGGAAAATTAAAATAAAATGGAAAAGGTAAAAGAAGAATAAAAATGAAAACAAAAAAGGAAAAAAGATAGAAATGGAAAAACCGCGCAAAAACCGTCATGATAAAACAAAAGAAAGATAACAAAAAAAACCACGGGTCATGAACCGGTGAAATGAAAAACTACTTGGGCTGGCTCATACAAGAACAGTGAAGCGGAGGGGGGGGGGGTGCGCCGTTTTGCCAAATGGCCTAAAACCGGCGACTTAAGAGCTTAAGGACATGTACAATGGTTGATAAGATAGTCTTATCTTAAGTCTTGCATGTAATTTAGATATGACAAAAAAAGATGTCTACAATAAGTCATTTCTTAGTCTTATCTTCAATAACTAGCTATTCCTAAAAATATGGTGAGACATATTGTGCTAAGAGATCATCTCTTGTCTTCTCTTAAATAAGAGAAGACAAGACTTTTCTTACGAGTCCTCTCTCCTCCACCTCATCATTTATCCTGCGTGTCACTCCTAAGATAGCTCCATTGTACATGCCCTAATAGGATTTAGGGTCGCACTGGGGCGAGCTACAGTGTTTGTCCGGGCCAATTGACCAACGCCACTGGACCAAACCCACGAGCAGCTAGAGGTCCAGACACAAAAGAAACCCCGGACAATCCTGCGGCCCAATAGCACTTTAGACAAGGCATCGGATCACGAGCAATTATCGATCGGTTGAAGAAACCTAGGCCGCCGCCTGCTCTGTCTCCCTGTGCTGTGCGAGAGGAAACCAACTGCATCGCGCCTCCACCTTGGTGCCTCTCTTCCGGTTCATGGCCGGCCGCCTCTCACAATTGCCAGTCGCCGTTCTGATTTGTAAGTTTTACAAGTTCTGGTCCATCTACAGACTACAGGAAGCACACACTATTGATCTCGCACTTTTTCTTCTCTAACTTTTTTAGGGTTTCACGTTGTGTTGGGTATAATGGAGCGTTTTTAATTTGAAAGTAAATCTCCGGTAATAACTGACAAACATAATTTGTCAGTTACGTTTTGCTTACTTAATTAGTTGAGTTACTACCTACTAGACTACGCAAGAGAGTAGGCATGGTACGTATGGTTCAAGAATTAATTTGTCAGCTACGTTTTTCTTGAAACTTCCTCTTGGTTTTGGATTCCCTTGGTCACTACACCTACCCTCTCGCCCCGTGCAGTCGCGCCGGGCCGCTCCCTGCCCTCCCTCCTACAGCCTGGTACTGCCCTCCCCTCCTCTCGCCGTCGTTGGTGAAGTGGCTGGGCAAAGCCCTAAATGCGCATTGGCGGTGAGATCTATAAGGCTCTGATCTAGAGTGCGGAGGCAGCGTCGATTCCTTCTCCGGCGTGGGTGCAACAGCCAAGCGCGCTGGTGGCGAGGATGCCGGAGGTATGGCGGCAGGTGGGCCCGGTCTGAGCCTATATGGGCCGCACGGGCTACGCCATGCTTGTAGTTACGCAGCACTCCAGCGGCAGCACACGTGCATGTTTGGGTGTACGGCTTCACGTTCTGCAAGGTCACCGGCCCCGGGCTTGGTGGCGGCGATCTCCTCCTTCCGGTGGTGGTCGGTCTATTGATGGTTGGTGCTAGCGGATCTTGGAATCCCACGCCAAGCACTAGTGGTGGCATGATGGTTAAGTGGAGGCCTGCGTGACTTGGTGGTGATCCAGCCGGTTGCGAGTTGGGAGAGATGGCCTCCAGTGAAAATCGAGCTCCGACTTCGGCCATGGCGGGCAATGGCGGTGTCTATGCACCATTACCTTGTTGAAGGCATCATCATTGCAGTCAACATCTCCTCACTCATGCTTCTACGAGGAGAAACCCTTGATCCGAGTCCCTCAGATCGGACGATGGTGGCGCTTTAGATGTCATTATCCCTCTCGAGGTCATCGTTTTGGAGCGGCGTGGCATCTACGACATTGATGACAGCGGGTCTCGGCGGCATGGTGCAGCAAAGTCTTAGTGACGGATTAATGGTGCAGCATATGTAATCCCATTTGTTGAAATTTGATTTGTTTCTCGACAGGAGATATTAAGGTCAATGATGCATCGACATTCACTCAAACAAAAAGAGACTATTGATGCATTGCCATTCCCTCAAAAAGATAAGAGTAATGATACATTAGCTATGCTGCTATACGAAGGAACCACTGGCATCACTCTTTTCTCTTTTGATGGGAGCTACCTCATTGATTCAGTGAAGGTACTTGTTTCTTCATTGTTGATGCTCCTTAGTTTTATCTCCCTCGTCAATGAGGAATTTAATATCATCTAATCAATTGCTCTCTATTTTTTCTGCAGGACTTCTGGACATGCTTGCCACCACTTGTTAGTAACCCTACCTTTACTATTGTCATATTTCCTTGCCTTCTTGTTGCCAACCAGAACAGAGTAATGCTTTGCGAAATTTATTGAAATGTTTCACCAGGTTTTTTTTAATGTTTGTTGGAACAAGTGTGTGGTAAATAAAATTAACTCATTTCTTGCTAGTTATTTGTTATTGAACTGATTCGAAATTGAATTAAGCTAATCAACCATATTTGTTTTTGGGTTGGAGTCTTTCCTCATTACCATGTTCTATTTTGGTGTGATGGTGCACTATCTAAAATGTCTAGACATCTGCAATAGATCCTTAAAATAATCAATTAACGCTTGCTCAAACCTAAGTTGGTACGGATATGCACAAGTATCTACGAAGTGGTAAACTTTCTAGCTAGATGTGAATGAGCCGTCGCGTGGCACTCCTACCAAGAATGAACGTCTTGGGAGTACCGCCGAGGGAATTATACATATAAAGGCTCAAGAACCACTATACTTTCTGACTAATGCAGGGCTACTAAATTGCCTTGACTTCTTTCATGATTTAGTACTTGCATTACATTTAACAAAATTTTCAGGCCCCCTCTATTTATATTTTCAGAGTTTGATAGTATCCATGAAGTATGAGAAGGTGCCCACCCCCATTGACCTTGTTAATGAGGCTATTGACAATCGTCTGTTCAGGAGGCTCATCAAGTTGTGTGGTTCTGAGAAGACATTAGTTGTCGGAAGTGCTAAATATAAAAGAATAATTGAAACAATACTGGTTAGTATAATTTTCTAAGCTTTCTCGTTGGTTCTGTCTGGGTGCGAAGTCTTGATTACCATTTTACTTTTCAGGAAATAACCTATTTGTGTGTAGAGGTTCCTGATTCTGGGGTGATAATTCGCAGCCTGAAGAATCCCATGCAGTCAGTTAAGATTAATGTTGTATTGGCTGTGCTGCTGTACCAAGCACCGTCTGGCATCGCAATTTTCTGTTTTGATGGAGATTACCTCAAAGCTCCAATGAAGGTACTTGTTTTTTCGCTGCTCATGCTACTAAGTTTTGTCTTTGTTATCTTCTAGATCACCGAATTGATTCCTCTCTATTTTTTTCACAGCACTTCTGGGCATGCTTACCACAACTTGTTAGTAACCCTCCTATTTCTTTCTTACTACTTTTTTCATGTTTCCTTATGCTTCTTGTTGCAAACTAGAACGGAGTAATGCTTTAAAAATTCATCGTGATATTACACCAGTCCTTACCGTCAATTTTTGTTGTAAGAAGTGTGTGGAATATTCCTTAATTCTTTAGTCATTAGTTGTTATTTGTTATTAATCAGCTTCAAAAAAAGCAAGCTGGTCGATTATATGTTTTTCTGGGTTGGGTCCTTCCACATTACCATGTTTTTTTTGGCATGCTGCCACTGCCAGGTGCACTATCTTTATTGGCCAGACATCTGCTGATAGATCCTTAAAAGATCAATTAACTCAGGTTCAAATCTAAGTTTCTACTACTAGGCACAAATGTCTGAATTAGTTGCATCTTCTTAGCCAAGGGTGAAGGAGCCTGCCATGGTATGACACTATTGATTGTTTGTTTTGTTGTGATCCAAAATCACATATAAGTATAATCACTAACTTCTGACGAGCGGAGCAGAGGGGTGAAGCTCCCCCGTGGTATCGATCAGCGTTGACCTATGTCACTGCTGTTATATATACCTCTTGTAAGCCGTTGCACGGGATAAGTTGATCTCTTGTAAATCCACGACATTTGTAACCTCTCCCGATATGTGAAGATTGGCTGGCTGGCGCCCACGGTTTTTCCCCTTCGTGTTACAGGGGTTTTTCACGTTAAATCCTTGTGTCCCCTCTGTACTGATTTCGTTTTGCATCGTTTCGTTTGCGTGTCATATCTCTAACATTGTCTTCAAAATACTAACATTGTAAATAAATACTTAATTAGCAACATTGTACTTTATGGTTGATGTAGGGCTACTAAATTACCCCTGCCCTCTACATGATTTAGGAACATGCATAATATTTGACATGCTTTTTAGATCCCTTTTGTGTTTATTTCAGAGTCTCGTAGCATTTATAAAGCGGGAGAAGATGCCGACCCCCATTGACGTTACTAATGAGGTCATTGATGGTCGCTTGGTCAAGAGGCTCAGTCAACTGTGTGGTTCAGGTAGAAAATTAGTTGTGGGAAGTGCTGAATATAAAAGAATAATTGAAACAAAACTGGTTAGTATAACTTTGTAAGATTCTTGTTGCCTCTGTCTGGGTGAATAGTATTGATCACCATTTGCCTTTTTAGGGAGTAACCTGCCTACATATTGATGTTCCGGATTGTGAGGTGAAAATTTGCGGTCTGAACAAGCCCATGTGTCCTTTATTGCCTGAAGAACAGTTTGAGCCAGATAAAAATTTAGAATTATTCTTACATCAACGTGACTTTGATATCAAGCTTGAGATGGTGAGCTTATCACTTGTCCTTCCTTATTTTTCACATGGATGCTATGTACTTTATTTCTCCCTTGTCAATGCTAGTACTTCTTTTTCAGCAACTATAGCCACCTTGAATAAGTCGCCACTTGCTAGTACTTCTTTTTCAGCACCTAAAATGCTTTATTGCCAATGATTGAAGTTTTTGATAGACACACCGTACGGGGATATAACGTTTGAGAAACTCAATTTGTTTTAACCATCGATGAAATGTCTTCTAGAATTTTTGGCTTGATGATGTTTGTTTCAGGGATGAAGAATTTTTTTTGGCTTTCAGGTTGATAAATCTATGAAGGAGACTGCTTATCTCTTGCATGATGTTGAATCATGTGAAAAGAAGTATATGAAGTTCTTTCGACTTCTTCTAAAGGATTTCATTCTTACATCTGAAATTGACACCAAGGATTGGGTTTTAATCCAGTTTGCAACGGCTTTGAAGATGATATGTTACCCTGGAGCATCATATAAAGTCTTAGCCCCTGATGAGGTGAATCATAATACTTTTTATATATGCGTTGAGTATGTGTATGATGGAAGTTGTCATTCTAGCAATGTACTGAAGTGTTATTTCTTTCAGATTTTCTCATTTGGTGAGTGCTCAAAGATAGAGGCTCATGCATCTAGATATAAAAGAAGCTTTTCAAAGATTGATGTCTTGTCTATCTACAAACATGTTGCTAGACTCGATTCAAGAAAGTGCATACTAATGATCAAATTGGATATCTGGATTTAGAAGGCTAAAGAAGCGCAGGAGAGGGCAGGTGTCAGAGATTAAGCAGCCATCGTTTTTCGGGAAAACTCAATAGGACTGATTTATGTACTGGCTCCAAAGCTAGTAATATGTAGACGTGTTACCTTTCCGAAACAGATGGAAACGTGTTGTCTCTCTCAGCAGGAAATTAATCTCCACGGTCCGTCAGAGTAAGGATGCTTTGATCGTCATGCTTGTGCTTCCAGTCCAAGGCATGCAGGTTGGGATGCTTCGAGCTATATGTGGATATTTGGATATGTTAGGAGAAACATCTAGGAATATCACATCCAGTGTCTCGCATTGATTCATCCAGAGTTCATTCCGACGGGTGACGTTCGATTGAGATCACACATAAACTGGAAATTTCTAGTCAAGAGTCCATGCACATATCTACTCCCTCCTTTCCTAAACATCTGTCTTTTTAAAGATTTCAAATGGACTATCACATATGGATGTATATAGACATATTTTAAAGTGTAAATTCATTCATTTTGCTCCGTATGTAGTCACTTGTTGAAATGTCTAGAAAGACAAATATTTAAAAACGGAGGGAGTAGGAAACTGGCACTCCTATTTTTTAAGGAGTGCATGTGACTGTCTACGTCCTCCAGTTTTACCTGCCTGTTACCGGAGCTGCTTCAACACCGCCCACCGTAGTCAGTTGCATGATGAGTTGACGTGTCTAGTAGGAGTAGGAGTTGAAAATGTCGTGGCAACGTTAATACAGTTTGACCTTCCCTAAAAAAAAGTTGTTTTGACCTGGCGTTTCTTATGATCGCTGATAGTTGACGGGAAGTGTGATGCATGTTGGCATGTTAATACTCCCTCCATTTTTAAATATAAGTTTTTTTAGAGATTTCACTATAGACTACATACGGAGCAAAATGAGTGAATCTACACTCTAAAATATGTCAACATACATCCGTATGTAGTTTGTAGTTGAATATCTAAAAAGACTTATACTCCCTCTGTTCCTAAATATAAGTCTTTGTAGAGATTTCACTATGGACTACATACAGAGTAAAATGAGTGAATTTACACTCTAAAATGCATGTATATACATCCGTATGTGGTCCATAATAAAATCTGTACAAAGACTTATATTTAGGAACGGAGGGAGTATTTAGGAACAGAGGGAGTACAAAAGTACGAACTTCAGCATGCACATGCATTGCCAACGCCCGCGACACCATTGTAGTGCTTCGACGTAGAGCCGATCGATGAATACATCTCGCCTTCTTCGGCAAAGAAGGGACGCTGTGCAAGGCCGGCCATCTATCTGAAAGCACGAGGAAGCTTCCGCGGAGGTGTGACATGGTTTCTCACCGGGAGCACGCGGGCAAGGAGATGAGGTCGTCAACGGGGATTTGATTAACCATGCCTGACGTGTGTACTCTCTGAACAATAGATTATCTTTACGGTACTCTGAGTGGTCGGTGCACTTGGACACTCCATCAGCTCTCATGTGCACGCCCATATACCTGTCCTGTCCAGGCGGAAAACATCGCACATATGGATTTCTCTGTGCATTGCGTTGTTCTCTGTCACATCGCCCTGTCGCTGTTATGTGGGACGCGTTCAGACGTTGTGGTATCGAACGACCGACGAGTACTTCAAATAAAGATTTCAATAGTTGCATGTATGACTTCACCGTGTGTACTAGTATAATTTTGCAAATTTTGTGTTATCAACCAATTCTTCTTCTTTGTTTATTGCAGAGTAGTGTATTCTCAAGTTCAACATCAGCTATGTATTCTGAAATATGTACTGAAATCTCATATTCAGCTAGTAGTAGTTCTGTCTGGGGAGAAAAACTGAAATGAACGTGGAAGATATATATATCGTTGCCATATTCTCTGCATATACACACACTCTCAGAGCACAGACGACTTCACAAACTGATGGCTTCACACTGCATATATTATTTAGCCTCCATATATATTTGCTCATAAACTTTGTAAGAAAGCAAGCAAAACGTAAGTTGTGCAGCAAACATGATCCGATCCGGTGGATGATGAAAAACATAAGATAACGATTAATGGCAATATATGGAAAGGAACAACTGGTTAGTCGCATCGATATGTACTAGCAACGTAGGTGAACTCTAGCTTGGGTGAAGATGTATAACAAGGTGAGGGACCGGAGATGTGCACCTGCTATTGCGTGCTCTCGTCCTGAATGCAAACAATCCAGACCCCGCCGTCAGAATCAACGACCAGGATGAGGTCGTAGCCGGGAGGCGCCATGGTATGATATGGAGAGGGTATGCCTAGCTAGGGAACAACATATACATGGTGTTAGATAAGAAAAATAGGTCAGAGGGGAAGGAAGAAAGCGGATATATAGTACCGTGGCACTTGCACCTTGCACGCGGCGGAGATGGACGTACGTACTTATGTCTACCGTGGCCGTGCGCTGTTGAGGAGATGGAGGGGTTGCAGAGGGAGGGGAGAATGAAAGAGGTTTTGTGTAGTGTGTGTGGGGAGGATGAATGGAACTAGGCAAGGAAAGAGGAGGAGAGGCGCTGGGCCTATTATTTGTAGGTTTCGTCCACCGCGTGGCGAGAGAGCGAGTAGTTGCCTGTACGTGTAAGAGCGGGGAAGGTGCGTACGCGCGTATGGCCAGATCGAGAGAGCGACGGGTCGTGTATCCTTATTCCTATGCTCCTCCTCGATCGGAGTAGTACTTTCGACGCAGCCAGCATGCACGTACGTACCAGGTGGAGCTTGATCAATCTGCATGCGCGGCGGGGCGACGTACGTGAGCCACGGGAGCGCCGCGTTTTGCTTGCTATATAAAGTAGTATACGTGAGCAGGGAGACTACCGTAGTAGGCTTAGCTTAGTACTCCGACTTTAGGCGCATTATTTATTTATTTTTGTGCTCAGCCATTTTGTTCAAGGGAAACTTGCATGCATGGCGGACTGCACGCGGTCTTGTGGGCTAATGGGCAGGTACAGTTCTGATTCATGTCATTAAAAAAAGAAAAATCTGAAGCTGAGTCCCAGGAAATGTGCCGGTGCCTGATTCCAAGAGGCAATCCGCGTTGAGGATTGGCAGTTGGCACCATGCGCACCCACACCCTCCTCTCCACCTCCCGGCTGTACAAGTGGCAGCACAGCAAGAGCTTCCCCCCAGGATCTCGTTCAGCTATCGCTGCATATGTCGTTTAGTATATGGTCAGGTCAGCTCGTCGCCGCAGATTCGGAGCGAATTTACCAGCATATTTCTAGTGTCTGCTCTGACCTGAAAAACAACCTAACTTGACAGGAAAACAATTTACTGCCGCCGCCCGGCAGAAGATGTAGATGGTATGCTACTGTCTTGGACAATATGCTGGATACGTACGTGTTACCTATTCAAAACTAAAATGGAAACACGCGCGCGTTGTCTCAAGCTGGAAACTATCCTCCGATGTTAGGTTACTATGGTTAGTGCAGGGATGCATGCTTTCGTCATGCTTTTACTTCCGGTCCAAGCTAATTAGAGCAGCTTTGGGTGCTTCCAACGGGTGACGTTGAGGTTATTCGCATACACACGTTATGGTTAAGTGGGAATCACAAACAAAAATCATTGGAAATTTCAGCACATTTCTAGGAAACTGGCATGCACTTGGGATTGTGTACGTACTCCGTTTCCGGCCGGAGTCAGTTCCGTCATGACTTGAACGCGTGTACTAGTACAAAGTTGAAAATGTGGTTTGCAGTTAATAAACTTTTCTGTACTCCATGTTTGATGTTATCAGATTGGCAAGTTGTACATGCCGTGCGTGCGCTCTAGGAGACTGCTTGCGCTCTATAAAATTTGTCTCCGGTCAAACTTTGTGAAGTTTGACCATATTTATATTAAAAAATATCAACATCTACAATATTAAAGATATGCAATGGAGTATAAAAGTTAATTCCATTATGCACCCAATCATATTGACTTTTTTAACAACCCAATGATATTTGATTTCATATTTGTGAATGTTGATATTTTTGCTATAATATTGGTCAAACTTGATGAAGTTTGACTTCAGACAAAATTTATATGCAGAGTCAAAAGAAATGGAGGGAGTACAAGTTCACCAGTAAAGTGCTCATCGTAGTGCCAAACTACCAAATGCATGTGTCTCAGGGGAAATTGGAGGGATGAGAACGTTTGGAACATGGGGCATATGAACCCATTTTTCAAAAAAATGTAATTGAAAAATGGTTAAAAAATCATGAAATTTGTTGGCAACAAACTCGAATTATTTTCCTCCACCTAAAAATTTTAGGGGCAAAATGACTTTCTTGGTATCTGTTAGGAATAGATTTACTTGTTAGTTAATTAACACGGGTTAATTAGCGAACGTACCCAGCCGCCGCCTCCCCAAAACTAGGGTTTTTTGCCTCCCACCGCCACCGGCGCCGGTCCGTCCCGTCTCCGGTGGCCTTAGGGCCATGGAGGCGGAGTGGATCTCGGCCCTTGCCGGTGGGAGGGCTCCGCTTTCATATCTTTTTTCGAGCTTTGTTAGGGTTTGTGTCCTGCTCAGGAAGGCGAGACGGCGGCGGCTCCCTGAAGATGGAATAAAGGTCTTCCCGTCTAGTCCCCGTTCCGGTGGTGTGTGTAGCATCATCGGTGGGCGTGTGGAGGTGTGTCTCCGGCGGATCTGTCTTTGGTGGATTTGTTCGGATCTGTTCGTCGTTCGTTTTCGTTCGTTTGTCTTCAGGTTGGATCCTTTTGATCTACACTCTTCATCTGCGGTGGTTGCTGTTCTGGTGCGTTGGTTCTATGGGGCCTTAGCACGGCGACTTCCCGACTGTCTACTACAACAATGTTTGCCCGGCTCTGTCGAGGGAGGGGCGATGACAGTGGCGCGCTTGGGCTCGCTTCATTGCTTGTAGTCGTCACTAGGTGGTCTACGGTTCCGGATGTAATTTTTATTATTTCTAGTGTCCGTTGTACTACCATGATTGAAGATGAATAGATTGAAAGTTTTTCCGCAAAATAATAAATTTAATGAACCGTCATTAGTTGAATATAGGTGTGTCCAACACCGAGCAGACGCCTCGTACGGACGCATGTGTTCGTACAAACGCATTCTTTTCCTTCCATCTCTATTGTAGCTACCGCCTCTACAAGGCGCCTCTTCAGAGTGTATATATATCTTGAGAATCAATGAAATCAAAAACCTTTGTTCATTCAATCAATTTACTTTCAACACGTTATCAGCACTGGCTAGTCTCTACGGAGAGCGAGAAGGCCATGAAGTCGGGCGACAGCAGAGGAAAGACGAACAGAGAATGGGTCGCCTCACCGGAGGAACCATCCGAGACGGCTATCAGCCGGCTATTACACCCCGCGATGCGGCAGCAACCCTCGGTGGCCAACGGCCGGCAAATGAAGCAGCGGCATCGTCCAGACCGACGGGTCGGCCTTGCACTCCCGAACAGTGGCCGCGACACCGGCGCCCGGCGTCCAGAAGCCACAACCGCGCACGACGCGACCACCTCCCGGTGGCGGCGGCCCACGCGGTCCTCCTCCATCCGGCGGAGACGGTGGCGCTGTGCGCTGCCCTTGGTGAGGCCACTCCCTGCGGAGACGGCGGGGAGCAGCCTTCTAGCGTGGAACAGCAGCGGTCGGCGCGGCCCTCGGCCTGCGTCCTCGAGAAACGGCGGAGGCCTCTGCGCAAGATGCGCGCACCATTCTAGGATGTGTTTGGTTTGAGGGCTATCCTCCCAGGGACAGGGATAGCCCTTTTTTTCGGTGGCTGCCACCATAGGGTCAGCCAGATGCTAAGAATATTCCTCCAAAAGAGGGATGTGGCGACCCGCGAAAAACGAGCGGGTGGCGGCAACCACCCCGCGCGCGTTGTTGTGCTCACGCGCGAAACGTTTTTTCGGCTACATTGCCTCCCGCTTACCAGTGAAACCCTCACTTTCCCCCATTACTCACCTCTCTCTTCCTTGTGCGCGGCGGCGGCGCATCTAGCAGATAGCAGAGAGGCCGTCAGGGCGGCGGGAGGTGAGTTCCTTCTCTACTCGTTCCCTATCTGATATCTCATCTGCTTCGCCTCGCTTGTGCTGGCCTGCCGTTGCGGAGGGTGTTCCCGGGCGATGCGGGCAAGGGTTTGAGGCGGCGGCGCGACTGGATCTTAAGTCCGGCGGCGGTGCGGCTGGATCTCAAGGACGGCGGTGGCTGGCGCCTTCAGGAGGCGCGCGCGCGGCTGGATCTCAAGCCTGGCGGCGGTGCCGCTGGATCTCACGGCCGGCGGCTGGGGGCTTCACGAGGCGCGGGCGGCCGGTGACATGCGTGCGCACGGGTGCCTGTATGTGGCCGAACGGCTCGTCCACGTGCGCATGGCTGCGTGTGCTAGATGTCTGCTAGTGTTCGGTGCTGATTTGTGCTAGTGTCCGGCTCATCTCTGCTCATGTGTAGTTCACTGATTGATGTAATTTTCTGGTACAGGAAAGTTGAAGGCCATCGTCAGTACATCTAGCAGCAGCAGCACAACTACAACCTGAGGTTATTTCTCCCCGAAATCCTATTCTGTTCTTTACTAAAATGTTTGACAGTGGAAACAGAATGTTGATTTTGGTTCTAAGCTGTTGGCCACTTGTACATCTAGCAATAGCAGCACAACTAGTATTTTAGCTGTCAATCCTATACTGCATATTTTACCTCTAAACCTTGTACTGCATATTATAGCTGAATCCTATAATGCATTGTAGATGGACAGAAAGACAAAGATGTTAATTTATGCGGCTGCGGCACAATGGTTTATCAACATGATAACATTGGTTGTTCAATCCAGAAAAAGAAAAAGGAGAGAAGCAATTACGTATGCCCCAATTGATGAGAGAGATAGGATGAGAAGAGAGTATTTTGACAACAAAATATGGAAGAATGACACAACCTGTGTGAACATGCTTAGGCTTCGGAGAGAACCTTTCTTTAGGTTTTGTCAACTCTTTAGGGATCGCAACTTGCTAAAGGACACAATACATTTGACTATTGAGCAACAAGTAGCAATGTTCTTGCACACCATCGGGCACAACATTAGAAATAGGGTAATTGGCGCCAATTTTGGTAGATCCGGTGAAGTTGTGAGCCGTTACTTCCAAAGGGTACTCCATGCCATTGGCGAGCTTCGAGATGACCTTATTAGGAAGCCTTCATTGGAGACCCAAACCAAAATAGAAGGAAACTACCGGTGGGATCCATACTTTAAGGTATGAGACCAAGTGACAACTACATTTTGTCATTGTAGGCATGAATTTGTTTAGATCCTAATTTTTGGGTTTTTGTTTTCACCATATAGGATTGTATTGGAGCTATTGATGGTACCCATGTGCGAGCCTCTGTTACACCGGATATGGAGGCTTCCTTTCGTGGTAGAAAGACTTATGCCACTCAAAATGTGATGGCGGCTGTAGATTTTGATCTTCGATTCACATATGTGTTGGCCGGGTGGGAGGGGACAACACATGATGCTCTAGTTTTATGTGACGCTTTAGAACGTGAAAATGGTCTACGTGTCCCACAAGGTAATAGATGAACTATATACATTTGTCATATCAATGGGGTATTCATATATATATATATATATATATATATATATATATATATATATATATATATATATATATATATATATAACCAAGTAACCCAAATGTTCCTTATTTAGGGAAATTTTATCTAGTTGATGCTGGATATGGAGCCAAACGTGGTTTTTTGCCTCCTTTTCGTGGTGTGAGGTACCACTTGAATGAGTGGGGAAACAACCCTGTGCAAAATGAGAGGGAGCTATTCAACCTTAGGCATTCTTCTCTTCGTGTGACTGTAGAACGTGCATTTGGGTCATTGAAGAGAAGATTCAAGATACTTGATGATGCCACTCCATTCTTTCTGTTTCCAACACAAGTTGACATTGTTGTGGCTTGTTGCATTATTCACAATTGGGTTATAAATGATGGGATAGATGAATATATCATACCCGAGGATGAATGGGTGCCAAATATTACTCATGCTTCATCATCAAGTGGTCAAGCACATGAACATGCATACATGGTTAATTTTAGGCAAGGAGTTGCTGATCAAATGTGGGAAGACCGACAAAACCATTTGCAAGGTCAAAATATGTAGTAACTACTATGTCATTTAGCTTGTCGTGATGAATTATTGTACTTTGTTGAACTATTTTGTGTGCTGGAACTTATTTGTAATGAAATATTGTATTTGTAATGACTATTTAAGTTGCTAAAATTGTTTTGTTATGTCCAAATTCTTGCTGAAATTACTTTCTCAATGTCCAAACACTTGCTGAAAATTGTAGGAAATGGCTAAGCAAGTTTCATGGACACCTACCATGTCCAAGTTCATGCTAACATGGCTAAGTGATTTGGTCTCTAGTGGCAATAGAACAAGTACTGCATTCAAGCAATCACAGTTCAACGCTTGTGCCACTGCTTTGAATGAGCATTTCCAACTTAGCTTGAATGGAGATCAGATCAAAAATCATAATAGGACATGGAAGCGAAAACTGCAGAAAATAGTGAAACTCAAGGACTTGAGTGGTGCACTATGGGATGAGGACAAGTCTATGATTGTTCTTGATCATGAGCATTACACAAATCATGTTAAGGTAACTATTTTTCTGCTCATGAGTACTTGTTGTAATTATTGTTTATGCTCATGAGTACTTGCTGGTACTTCTTTCTTTACACTCAAATACTTGCTGAAATTAGTATCTACAAGTCCAGATAATTGCTGAAATTGGTTCTTTATGTGAAAGTACTTGCTGTAATGGATTATGTGAAGTCAAATACTTGCTGTACTTCTTCCGTAATGCTCAAATACTTGTTGAAATTAGTATCTACAAGTCCAAACACTTGCTGTACCTCTTTCTTCATGCTCAAGTACTTGCTGAAATTAGTATCTACAAGTCCCAACACTTGCTGAAAATATTCTTGCTGGAATTCTTCCTATATGCTCAAATACTTGCTGAAATTGTTTCTTTATGTCCAAATACTTACTGAAATTACTTTTATTGTTTCTACAAGGCTCATCCAGAGGACGAACAGTACCTTAACAAGACTATTATTCATTATAAGGAGATGATGAATATAGCTGGAGGGAGCATGGCTACAGGGCAATATGCAAAAGACTCAAGTGACCCTCTTGCTACAGAAGTGGTTAATCTTGAAGAAGAGACAACCAAGAAACCCACTGCGCCACATGAAGAGGTTGCACAATCAACCAATGCAGGTTCATCCGGTCCCAAACCAAAAAAGGCCAAACCAAATCCTTATGCGGAAGACAGGTTGCATGCCACCATACTTGCATCCAGTGAAAGAATTGCTATTGCCATAGAGAAGAGTTCTAGCACCGAGAACAATGCCATAGATGGTCTTTGGGAGAGCATGAAAGTACTTCCTGGGTTCAGTTTGGATTACCTTGCTCATTACTACGCATATTTGGTTGACAATCCTCGTGTTGCTATGGCATTCAAGGTGTTGGAAGAGGATCAAAAGAAGGTTTGGGTTTCTAGGTATGTCAAGAATACCTTTCCTGAAGTGTAAGGATGGTGAGTTCATATGTGGTGAACTGGTGATTGACTTGTGCTTTTGATGCAACCAAAACAGTAACTATGGGTTGTATGGATTAGCTCTTTTGACAACCAAGACAGTAACTATGGGTTGTATAACTATTAAGTTCTACTAGTACTCTATGGAATGCTGAACTGTGAGTTCTATGCACTTGACTTATGTATGAAATGTTGAACTATTATATGTGATGAAATCTGAAATTTCTAGTATCGTTTTGTTTTGTTTGCTGTGAAAAAGTTAAGATTTTCGAAATTATGTTTATACATACTGTATTTCCTTCCTTCCATTAAAAAGTGCAAATTATGAGGGTAATCTTACCATTTCAAGTAAAAAAGGTTACCACAACCATTATCCTTCATTCATCCCTCGAACCAAACACTCTGATGGCTATCTTCAACCACGCTTCATCCTTTGAACCAAACAAAACATGGGATAACCTCACCCTTCCAACCAAACAGAAAAAAGGGCTATCCCTAGCCACCTGGTTGGGGATACCCACAACCACCCTAGCATGTCCCTTAAACCAAACACATCCCTAGCCTCTGTAGCAAAGTAATCGATTGATTCGTGGATAACGATAGTCATTTGTCCACTTTAGTCCTTTCTTACTCTGTTATCTACAGAAAAGTCCAGCAGTTTCCTGTCCAGCCCCCGTTCTTCCTGCATTTTGGAAACGAGCCATCAGGCCATTCGGACTTTGTAGTTCAGCCCTCCGGCTTACTATTTTAACATTTTAAACCTCTGGTTAATACTATTTTTATTGAAAGCCATCGGCTTTAGAGAAGTATATGTGGAAGATCCTCAGTTCATCCTATTAAGAAACAATATAATGGGGTGACCTACGAGCCCTCACAACACTTTAATGTCCCTGGCCGTCCGATTGCTGCATGTGCCGATCTATCTGTTGGGCCGCTGCTCCGCAGAGCTATCTAGACTTGTTGTTGATCGGGCCAGGTTTTGCTTATTGGACCGGCCGACTGGCTTTAGCTAATGAAAAGTGTATATTACATATAACATAATTATACGCCATTCACTAGTGCAGAACCGGGCTTTAGTGCCGGTTCGTAACGGCCTTTAGTGCTGGTTTGCCAACTGGCACTAAAGAGTGGGGACTAAAGCCCCCCTCCCTTTAGTACCAGTTCGTCACGAACCGGCGCTAAAGTGCCACCACGTGGCACGAGCCAGGCCCAGGGTGCGCGTAGGGCATTAGTACCGGTTGGTAACACCAACCGGTACTAAATATTTGGGGGGGGGGGGGGTTGATTTATTTTCCATTCAATTTTTTTTGTTTGCTGTTATTTCACGATAACACAAATTGTACACGTTATGCATATATATAAATAGATTTTCTCGTACGTAGAACCGCATATATATATATATATATATATATATATATATATATATATATATATATATATATATATATCATCGAATGTCTCACAAACCAACACCATTGATTATTCACACATACACATGTATATACATATACAATTTCTCCTACATATATACGTTGCCTTTGGTGCCTCCGGAGCACGATGACAAGTGGTTTATGGGGGCGGTAGCGGATAATAGTATTCTCCTTTGGGATCTATGACCTGGTCGAGCAAAAATCCGACTATTTCCTCTTGAAGTGCTAGTATGCGGTCCGATGGTAGGAGCTTATCCCGCACCGATCTGAACTGTTAAGAAGGAGATCAATATGCATGTGTGTTAGTTGTGTGACTAGATATCGATAATGGTGTGAATAATGTTCTGACAAACGTACCCAGCCCTGTCTATCAGATCTGCTCCTTTCGCACGTCATCATGTGAATGTTCTCGCAAACGTAGTATGCACACAGATTATTCCCCGGCGCCTGCCTCAGGGCGTTTACGAGAATGGAATTGAATCAGATAATGATTAATCAAGCATGATAATTAATTAATTATATTGAAACAAGAATTAAATAGATGGTAGCTAGCTAGTACTACTTAATTACTTACCTTGGATCGATGCCACAACAACTTTTTTGGCCACGTGCCTGGAGTCACCTTGATAAATTTTGCCCATGCCCTGCACGCCGGCAAAGAAAATTAATAAAGGGGTTATTAAATAGTTCATATCAGGAAATGACGAACTAATAATTAATAGGCCGAGATATAGTTAATAAAGATTGAAATTACCTGTTGACTATCCCCTTCACGATGGTGTAGTCTTTATCTTCTTTAGTTAGTGAGTCCAGTAATTCAACTTTTCCTTCCTCAACTTTAATGTCTAACAAGACCCAGTGCCAACTGCATATGCACACATTTGCATATCTTAATTAAGCGGGCATGTGCATAAAATTAATCAACTACCGTAAACCATATACACTTAATTATTAACATTTAGCTAGCTAGTAAGCAAAAACAGAATTTGTAGTATAAGACAGTGTGACTCACGGGAAGTTGTAAGGAAGTAGTATATCTTCATTGCTATTGAGGCGCTTCAAGAACTCTAGCATGCTTTCCTCTACAGCATCTTGACAATGTTCAATCTGCCATATGTCCTGATTAGTGGTATTTGGGTCAATGAACCCAACGCCATAGCGTCCAGCTTTTTTCATTTCATACATCTTCATCCTGCATATAATACCACAAAAAAGAATATAGTGAGGATAATTACATGTAATGATTGATCAAAATTATCACTACATAACTAGCTTGAGACTTAAATTGCAGAAAGAAATCACTTACAGACAATAGCAACTGACGATAGACTTGTCGAGTGCGTCTTGATTGTATAACTGAAATAGTTCTGGATACTCAATGGTCAGAGCTTTCTCATGGTAATAATGCTCATGCTTGACATTCACCATGAGGGACTCTCGATTGGAAATCTTGGTAATGTTCATGTACCATTGATGCAATTGATACATTCTCGTTGGGAGGTCCTTGACCTTGTCTGGATGGACCAAAGGTTTGCCCCGGACATATTGCCATGCTATTTCTGATTCTTTAAGCGTAGGCATGGGCTCGATTTCGAGGAGTTGTCCAACAGAGATATTGAACATTTGAGCCTGCATTATATGATCCTCTGTAATTATCACATCGCCATGCTGGGGAACGCTAACGATTTGCTCACAATAATATTTGGCGTGCGTACTACTCCTCTCATGTGTTGTTGGCACAACAAGCGGGGGGATCGCTTGCGCCGCCTATTCTCCCAACTGGGGAACGGTTTTCCCGCATTTTTTGCCAGCTGCTTGTTGGCTCGAGCTTGAGCTCGCTTCCTTCTGTAGTCGTGCTCGATGTGCCTTCCTGATTTGGCGCTCATAGTCCGAGTCAACAGGCTTGGGAGCTGGTTCTCTAGCCATACGAATGAAGTGGTCAATTACTTTCTCAGGCACTTTCTCCTTTGGCGGCGGTGCCGGTTTCGGTCCAAAATGGGCGTCCACTTGGACTTGCACTATGTCTGTGTTTTGCTCCTTAGTCATGTTGTAAGGCCTCTGAGGAAGAGGAGCGAGGCTTGGACCATATTTATATCGCTTGTCTCCGCCTGTACTTCCTGAACTACCTCGACTCGTACCGCTACGCACCAAAGCTGCGACATGTATCTTCTGCGATTGCTGAGACGGCGGAGACGGCTGACGTGGAGTTGGACCAGGAGAAGTGGCCTGACGATGTGCCGGACTTGAAGCAGGAGGTGTGGCCTGACACGGTGCCGGACTTGAAACCGGAGAAGTGGCATGACGCTGTGCCGGACTTGAAACCGGAGGAGTCAGCTCACGCGTTCAGGGACTTGGAGGAGGTGGTGGACTTCGAGGAGGAGTCGTTTCACGCGTTCGTGGACTTGGAGGAGCGGGAGTATGCTTACTCGGTGGCGGACTTCGAGGAGGAGTCGGCAGACGACGCGGTGTCGGTGGACTTCGAAAGATGATGCAATCCTTTCTCCATAGGATGATACGATGTATGGCCTCTCCCAGTGTGCGCTCGTCTTCACCTCCAGGAATGTCAAGCGTTAGCCCCGAATATGAGTCCACCACTTCATCAACCATGAGACGAGCATAGCCCTCTGGAATCGGGTGTTGGGGAACGTAGTAATTTCAAAAAAAAATCCTACGCACACGCAAGATCATGGTGATGCATAGCAAATGAGAGGGGAGAGTGTTGTCCACGTACCCTCGTAGACCGTAAGCGGAAGCGTTATAACAACGCGGTTGATGTAGTCGTACGTCTTCACGATCCGACCGATCCAAGTACGAACGTACGGCACCTTCGAGTTCAGCACACGTTCAGCTCGATGACGATCCCTGGACTCCGATCCAGCAGGGTGTCGGGGATGAGTTCCGTCAGCACGACGGCGTGGTGACGATGATGATGTTATACCGACGCAGGGCTTCGCCTAAGCACCGCTACAATATGACCGAGGTGGAATATGGTGGAGGGGGGCACCGCACACGGCTAAGGAACGATCACGAAGATCAACTTGTGTGTCTATGGGGTGCCCCCTGCCCCCGTATATAAAGGAGTGGAGGAGGGGGAGGGCCGGCCCTCTCTATGGCGCGCCCTAGGGGAGTCCTACTCCCACCGGGAGTAGGATTCCTCCTTTCCTACTCGGAGCCCTTCCATGTAGTAGGAGTAGGAGAGAAGGAAAGGGAAGAGAGAAGGGAAGGAAGGAGGGGGTGCGGCCCCTCCCCCTAGTCCAATTCGGACTAGGCCTTGGGGGGCGCGCGGCCTGCCCTAGGCAGCCCCTCTCTCTTTCCCGTATGGCCCAATAAGGCCCAATACTTCTCCCGAATTCCCATAACTCTCCGGTACTCCGATAAATACCCGAATCACTCGGAACCTTTCCGAAGTCCGAAGATAGTCATCCAATATATCGATCTTTACGTCTCGACCATTTCGAGACTCCTCGTCATGTCCCCGATCTCATCCGAGACTCCGAACTCCTTCGGTACATCAAAACTTATAAACTCATAATATAACTGTCATCGAAACCTTAACCGTGCGGACCCTATGGGTTCGAGAACTATGTAGACATGACCGAGACACGTTTCCAGTCAATAACCAATAGCGGAACCTGGATGCTCATATTGGCTCCTACATATTTTACGAAGATCTTTATCGGTCAAACCGCATAACAACATACGTTGTTCCCTTTGTCATCGGTATGTTACTTGCCCGAGATTCGATCGTCGGTATCCAATACCTAGTTCAATCTCGTTACCGGCAAGTCTCTTTGCTCGTTACGTAATGCATCATTCCGTAACTAACTCATTAGCTACATTGCTTGCAAGGCTTATAGTGATGTGCATTACCGAGAGGGCCCATAGATACCTCTCCGACAATTGGAGTGACAAAACCTAATCTCGAAATACGCCAACCCAACATGTACCTTTGGGGACACCTGTAGAGCTCCTTTATAATCACCCAGTTACGTTGTGACGTTTGGTAGCACACAAAGTGTTCCTCCGGTAAACGGGAGTTGCATAATCTCATAGTTATAGGAACATGTATAAGTCATGAAGAAAGCAATAGCAATATACTAAACGATCAAGTGCTAGGCTAACGGAATGGGTCATGTCAATCACATCATTCTCCTAATGATGTGACCCCGTTAATCAAATGACAACTCATGTCCATGGCTAGGAAACTTAACCATCTTTGATTCACGAACTAGTCAAGTAGAGGCATACTAGTGACACTATGTTTGTCTATGTATTCACACATGTATTATGTTTCCGATTAATACAATTCTAGCATGAATAATAAACATTTATCATGAAATAAGGAAATAAATAATAACTTTATTATTGCCTCTAGGGCATATTTCCTTTCAGTCTCCCACTTGCACTAGAGTCAATAATCTAGTTCACATCGCCATGTGATTTAACACCAATATTCATTTCTGTATATGATTAACACCCATAGTTCACATCGTCATGTGACCAACACACAAAGGGTTTACTAGAGTCAATAATCTAGCTCACATCGCTATGTGATTAACACCCAAAGAGTACTAAGGTGTGATCATGTTTTGCTTATGAGAGAAGCTCAGTCAACGGGTCTATCACATTCAGAGCCGTATGTATTTTGCAAATATTCTATGTCTACAATGCTCTGCACAGAGCTACTCTAGCTAATTGCTCTCACTTTCAATATGTATCCAGATTGAGACTTGGAGTCATCTGGATCGGTGTAAAAGCTTGCATCATTGTAACTTTTTACGACGGGCTCTTTTATCACCTCCATAATCGAGAAACATCTCCTTAGTCCTCACTAAGGATATTCTTGACCGTTGTCCAGCGATCTACTCTTAGATCAAAATTGTATTCCTTTGTCAAACTCAGAGCAAGGTATACAATAGGTCTGGTTCACAGCATAGCATACTTTATAGAACCTATGACTGAGGCATAGGGAATGAATTTTCATTCTCTTTCTATTTTATGCCATGATCGGGTCTTGAGTCTTACTCAACTTCATACCTTTGCATCACAGGCAAGAACTCCTTCTTTGATTGTTCCATTTTGAACTATTTCAAAAATTTATCAAGGTATGTACTCATTGAAAAATCTTATCAAGCGTCTTGATCTATCTATATAGATCTTGATGCTCAATGTGTAAGCAACTTCACCGAGGTCTTTCTTTGAAAAAACTCTTATTCAAGTATTCTTTCATGATATCCAGAATTTCTATATCATTTCCAATCAACAATATGCCATCCACATATAATATTAGAAATGCTACAGAGCTCCCACTCACTTTCTTGTAAATACATGCTTCTTCAAAAGTCTGTATAAAACCATATGCTTTGATCAACTCATCAAAGCGTATATTCCAACTCCAAGAGGCTTGCACCAGTCCATAAATGGATCACTGGAGCTTGCACATTTTGTTAGCACCTTTTGGATCGACAAAACCTTCTGGTTGTATCATATACAACTCTCCTTTAAGAAAACCATTAAGGAATGTAGTTTTGACATCCATTTGCCAGATTTCATAAACTGTGGCAATTGCTAACATGATTCAGACAGACTTAAGCATCGATACGAGTGAGAAAATCTAATCGTATTCAACATCTTGAACTTGTCGAAAACCTTTCGCAACAAGTCGATCTTAGTAGATAGTAACACTACTATCAGTGTTCGTCTTCCTCTTGAAGATCCATTTATTTAACACGGCTTGCTGATCATCGAGCAAGTCAATCAAAGTCCATACTTTGTTCTCATACATGGATCATATCTCAGATTTTATGGCCTCCAGCCATTTCGCGGAATCTGGGCTCATCATCGCTTCCTCATAGTTCATAGGTTCATCATGGTCAAGTAACATGACATCCAAAATAGGATTACCGTACCACTCTGGTGCGGATCTTATTCTGGTAGACCTACGAGGTTTTTGTAGTAACTTGATCTGAAGTTTCATGATCATCATCATTAGCTTCCTCACTAATTGGTGTAGGAATCACTCGAACTGATTTCTGTGATTAACTACTTTCCAATTCGGGAGAAGGTACAAATTACCTCATCAAGCTCTTACTTTCCTCCCACTCACTTCTTTCGAGAGAAACTCCTTCTCTAGAAAGGATCCATTCTTAGCAACGAATGTTTTGCCTTTGGATCTGTGATAGAAGGAGTACCCAACAATTTCATGTGGGTATTCTATGAAGACGCACTTCTCCGATTTGGGTTCGAGCTTATCAGGTTGAAAACCTTTTTCATATAAGGATCGCAACTCCAAACTTTAAGAAACGACAGCTTAGGTTTACTGTTAAACCATAGTTCATACGGTGTCGTCTCAATGGATTTAGATGGTGCCCTATTAAACGTGAATGCAGCTGTCTCTAATGCATAACCCCAAAACGATAGTGGTAAACCGATAAGAGACATCATAGATCGCACCATATCTAGTAAAGTACGATTACGACGTTCGGACACACCATTACATTGTGGTGTTCCTGGTGGCGTGAGTTTGTGAAACAATTCCACATTGTTTTAATTGAAGACCAAACTCGTAACTCAAATATTTGTCTCTGCGATCAAATCACAGAAACTTTATTTTCTTGTTACGATGATTCTCCACTTCACTCTGAAATTCTTTGAACTTTTCAAATGTTTCAGACTTGTGCTTCATTAAGTAGATATACTCATATCTGCTCAAATCATCTTTGTGAAGGTCAGAAAATAACGATACCTGCCATGAGCATCAATACTTATTGGATCGCATACATCGATATGTATTATTTCCAACAAGTCAGTAGCTTGTTCTATTGTTCTGAAGAACGGAGTTTTAGTCATCTTGCCCAAAAGGCACGGTTCGCAAGCATCAAATGATTCATAATCAACTGATTCCGAAAATCCATCTTTTGGAGTTTCTTCATGCGCTTTACACCGATATGACCCAAACGGCAGTGCCACAAATAAGTTGCACTATCATTATAAACTTTGCATCTTTTGGCATCAATATTATGAATATGTGTATCACTACGATCAAGATCCAACAAACTATTTTCATTGGGTGTATGACCATCAAAGGTTTTATTCATGTAAACAGAACAACAATTATTCTTTGACTTTAAATGAATAACCATTTTGCAATAAACATGATCAAATCATATTCATGCTCAACGTAGAGGCCAAATAACATTTATTTAGGTTCAACACTAATCTCGAAAGTGTAGGGAGAGTGTGATGATGATCATATCAATCTTGGAACTACTTCCAACATACATCGTCACTTCACCCTCAACCACTAGTAGAAAAAGGACCTAATATGTGAAACATTAGTACCGGTTGGCATATGAGCTGGCACTAATGCTCCCATTAGTTCCGGTTCAAATGACTTGGCGGGAGGTGACCTTTAGTACCTGTTCTTTGGGAATCTTTAGTACCGGTTCGTGCCACGAACCGGTACTAAAGATGCCGGTGCCCGGCCAGCACCTTTAATACCGGTTCATGGCACGAACCGGTACTAAATAGGTTGTGGCAAGAGCTATTTTTAGTCCCACCTCGCTCCCCTAACAAGAATTTGACCACCTTAAGTATGTTACATCTCAAACCTTCCCAAGCATTTGGTCTTCATTGAACTCTATGTGTAGGATCTGTGGCTGCAATAGTTGTCTTCGCCGGTTCTTAAATCGGTGGTAGATTCCTATTGACGATTTAGATTCTATACAAAAAGATCGTTGATGATCAATGTATTTTTTATATGTACTTCTGTGTAGCAGTAGCGCGCCTTTTGGCTGAAAGGCGGTACTGATCAATGTATTTTTTCTGCGTTTAGATGCACAATTTAAATATGTTATTTTTTGAAATATCACAAGCATTTGGTCTTCATTGAACTCTATATATAAAAAAGAGGAAGAAGAAGCAGAAGAAGAGGAAGAAGAGGAGGAAGAAGAAGAAGAAGAGGAGGAGAAGAAGAAGAAGAAGAAGAGGAGGAAGAAGAAGAAGAAGAGGAAGAAGAGGAGGAGGAAGAAGAAGAAGAAGAAGAAGAGGAGGAGGAGGAGGAGGAGGAAGAAGAAGAAGAAGAAGAAGAAGAAGAAGAAGAAGAAGAAGAAGAAGAAGAAGAAGAAGAAGAAGAAGAAGAAGAAGAAGAAGAAGAAGAAGAAGAAGAAGAAGAGAAGAAGAAGAAGAAGAAGAAGAAGAAGAAGAAGAAGAAGAAGAAGAAGAAGAAGAAAGAAGAACAGGAGGAGGAGGAGGAGGAGGAGGAAGAAGAAGAAGAAGAAGAAGAAGAAGAAGAAGAAGAAGAAGAAGAAGAAGAGGAGGAGGAGGAGGAGGAGGAGGAGGAGGAGGAGGAGGAGGAGGAAGAAGAAGAAGAAGAAGAAGAAGAAGAAGAAGAAGAAGAAGGAGAAGAAGGAGAAGAAGAATAAGAAGAAGGAGAAGAGGAAGAAGAAGGAGAAGAAGAATAAGAAGAGGAAGAAGAAGGAGAAGAAGGAGAATAAGGAGAAAAGGAAGAACAAGGAGAAGAAGAAGAAGAAGAAGAAGAAGAAGAAGAAGAAGAAGAAGAAGAAGAAGAAGAAGAAGAAGAAGAAGAAGAAGAAAGAAGAAGAAGAAGAAGAAGAAGAAGAAGAAGAAGAAGAAGAAGAAGAAGAAGAAGAAGAAGAAGAAGAAGAAGAAGAAGAAGAAGAAGAAGAAGAAGAGGAGGAGGAGGAGGAGGAAGAAGAAGAAGAAGAAGAAGAAGAAGACGAAGAAGAAGAAGAAGAAGAAGAAGAGGAGGAGGAGGAGGAAGAAGAAGAAGAAGAAGAGGAGGAGGAGGAAGAAGAAGAAATAGAAGAAAAAAATAAAGCAGAAAAGGAATAACTATATAAAAAAATTACTCAAAAATAAATAGAAGAAAATAAATAATGCAGAAAAGAAAAAAAATTATGTAAAGCAAAAATATTCACAAAGAAACTAAATACAACAAAAAAACTACTCAGAAATAAATAGAAGAAAGAAATAAAGCAGAAAAGAAATAACTATATAAAAAATTAATCAAAAATAAATAGAAGAAAATAAATACTATTCAGAAAAAATAGAAGAAAAAATAAAGCAGAAAAGGAATAACTATATAAAAAATTACTCAAAAATAAATAGAAGGAAATAAATAATGCAGAAAATAAAAAAATTATATAAAGCAAAAATATTCACAAAGAAACTAAATACAGCAAAAAAAAACTACTCAGAAATAAATAGAAGAAAAAAATAAAGCAGAAAAGAAATAACTATATAAAAAATTTACTCAAAAATAAATAGAAGAAAATAAATAATGCAGAAAAGAAAAAAATATAAAAAAATGTTGGGGCGCTGCCCGGTGGGCCTGCCAGACCTTGGGTGTGCAAATACATGCCCAGTAGGGCCAGCAGGCTCACAGGGCAACGCGCCCTAGTTAGACCCAGAAGCCTGCTATATAGAGGAGTTCGAAAGGGCAGCCGCGGTTGGGTTTATAAACCAGTGCGGCTGCCTTTCGCTCGGCGAGGTGGGACTAAACGTAGCGCACTGCGGGTGGCAGCGCACGGCCATTAGTACCGGTTGGTGGCTCCAACCGGTACTAATGCATTGGCCTTTAGTACCGGTTGGAGCCACCAACCGGTACTACCGGCCCTCGTTTCCCGCCGCTTGGGCTGGCCAAAATTGGCCTTTAGTACCGGTTGGTGGCTCCAACCGGTACTAAAGGCCCCTCCTATATATATGGCACTTACGAAAATTCAGTTATAGTCGTCGCCACTTCGTTCCACTTCTCGCGCCGCGCCGCCGTGTCGTCGCCCTCGCCGCCCCCGCCGCCCGTCATCGTCGTCGCCGCGCGCCCCCGTTGCCCGTCGTCGTCGCCGCGCGCCCTCGCCGCCCGTACGTCGTCGCCTTCCCCGCCGCGCCCGTCGTCGCAGTCCCCGGCCGCCGCCGGCCCGTCTCGTCGCCGTCCCCGGCCCCCGCCGCCCGTCGTCGCCGCCCCCGCCGCCCGTACGCGCCCGGCCCGCTCCACACACACACACACGTACGCATACACATATACACACACACACACTACACACACACACACATACACACAGACACACTACACACACACGTACACTACACATGCATACGTACGTACACACATATATATACACACACACTACACACACACACACATTTTTTTTACTTATTTTCTGTTTTTTAATGTTTAGATGAATTAGAACTATCTAGTTTATTTTTAGAATGTTAGAAATGTTATGTTAGATGAATTATAAATATGTTAATGTTTAGTTGAACTAGTTGAATTAATATATAGATCAAACTAGTTTATTTTTAGTAAATGCTTAGTTGAACTAGTTGAATTAATATAATAACTAGTTTATTTTTAGTAAATGCTTAGTTGAACTAGTTGAATTAGTATATAGAACTAGTTTATTTTTAGTATATGCTTAGTTTGACCTAGTTGAATTAATATAACTAGTTTATTTTTAGTAAATGTTTAGTTGAACTAGCTAGTTGAATTAATATATATACATAACTAGTTTGTTTTTAGTAAATGTTTTGAACTAATTGAATTAATATAACTAGTTTGTTTTTAGTAAATGCTTAGTTGAATTAATAGAAGTAGTTGAATTAATTGAATTAGTAAGTGTTTAATGTTTCGCCTAATATGAACATAGGAAATGTCGTCTGACGACGGAAAAAAATTTCATTATGTGCGAATACTGTGAAGACCAGCGCGGCCAGTGCGACAGAAATTTCCTTGTTGATGGTAGGCGATTCAGCATCAAGCTGGATGAGACTTTCGAATTCGATACAGTAAGTCACAACGACAAGTCTGTTTTCGTAATTAAGCATGACTTATTTATATGCTTCATTTGCCTGACTTATAATTTTTAATTTTCACTATTCTAGTAGCGCATCCCCTGCCATGCAAGAATTTTTGTCTTGGATAAGATATGTTTTAAAGATATGGAAACTATGGAGGTAAAAAGAGCTTATCTGAAAACTGAGCATGATGGTTATACTTTCAACGTCAAAGTATACAATGCACATATGTACACCTATTTTGAATGCAAAACTTGGCAAGCACTATGCAAGGCTTATGCATTTGAGCCTGGTATGGTTATCACCTTTGATATTCATCCGGAAGATGATATTGAAGGTAATAGAGACATATGGGTCGATGTGCAGACGCCTCCAGTTCTACCATTATGTGAGTTCTTCTCAACTATATTTTTGTCTTTGATATTGCTTATTCAAAAATAACTGACAACTGATTTCTATTGACAGCTTATCTCCATTCAACCAAACATGTCTGGCGCTTGGTAGACAGGACCTTCTACTGTCCCGGAGCTGAACTAAACTGCGAGGAGATAAGTCATTATGTTTCATGGCTTGAGGATCTTCATACTATCAAGACAAATTTTCTTCCTGCACTTAGAAATGTTAGTACTCAAAACGTGCAACCAATAGTGATGGTATTGAACTACGGTCACATCTGTTTAGGAATGATGATAAGATATTTACTATTTGTCCTCAGTGCATATTTTGCATACACAATTTTTTTGCTAAACTTTCATTGCTAAGTATATTAATTAAGTACTATACAATGTTCTTCAACAGGGACTCCCGATGACAGTTGTGCCTCGGGGAATCGAGACTAAAGGTCAGATGTCAATTGTTAGCTTACGGCCAAGATATCCTGCATTGCACATGAATGCATTCAGGATTTCTAGAAGCGATGAATGCTTAATAGTGAAAGATTGGAGGAAAATTGTTAATGATCGCAGAGAAGTATTAGGGGGCAGCAATGAGAAGCGCAGCCCACGATTAGGAGACAGGTTCATCGGCATGCTCCAGTATGATCAATCAGGAGAGTTATACATGTTCTATGCTATTTTACCAGAGAGAGAGAGAGTAGCTAGCAGGAGTGATTTAGCTCTAGTTCTTCATGCTGCTCTTAATTAGTACTTGTCCTTTCATGTTCGTGTTCTTCGTTCTGAACTTAAGTGATTTGCTTTTGTGATGTTATATATGAACGCTTATAATAATATCATGATAATCATGTTGAACTCGATCGATAATATTTTTGCTTCTGGTACAAGTGAATGTTTCTTCTTTAAAGCTAGTAGTGTTGGTGGTGATTAGATAGCTAGTTAATTATTATATCATTTAATGAAAGAAACCGCAGATTAGTTTCAGCTGGATGGATCCTACCTAAGTGATCAAGTATATGCCATATCCGTATATATTATAGTTGATCAAGTATAATATGGATATGTCATATACTCTAGCTAGCTAGCTAGTAGAGATATCCAATAATGCATCCAGTCGAAACTAATCCGCGGTACTTTCACCTAATGATTTAACAACTCATTATAATGTAAAACAATCACTAAATTAAATTGAAAACACAAAATTAAAGAAAAAAACACCCAAACATTTAGTACCGGTTGGTGTTACCAACCGGTACTAATGCCCTCCACGCAAACGGGTCTGGCTCGTGCCACGTGGTGGCACTTTAGCGCCGGTTCGTGACGAACCGGTACTAAAGGGAGGGGACCTTTAGTCCCCACTCTTTAGTGCCGGTTGGTGAACCGGCACTAAAGCCCGTCACGAACCGGCACTAAAGGTCGGTTCTGTACTAGTGAACTAGTCTTTATTTATTCTGTAACTCCTATTTCGAGTTACTAATTTTAGCAACTGAACAAGTCTCAAATACTCAGGGGCTACTATAAACACTAGTAAAATACACATCAATAATCTGTATATCAAATATACCGTTGTTTACTTTGCCATCCTTCTTATCCACCAAATATTCAGGGTATTTCCGTTTCCAGTGACCATTTCCTTTGCAGTGTAAGCACTCAGTTTCACGCTTTGGTTCAGCTTTGGGCTTCTTCGTGGGAGTGACAACTTGCTTGTCATTCTACTTGAAGTTCCCCTTTCTTTCCCTTTGCCCTTTTCTTGAGAATAGTGATCTTGTCAACCATCAACACTTGATGCTCTTTCTTGATTTCTACCCTCGTCGATTTCAACATCACGAAGAGCTCGGGAATCACTTTCGTCATCCCTTGCATACTATAGTTCATCACAAAGTTCTACTAACTTGGTGATGGTGACTAGAGAACTCTGTCAATCACTATCTTATCTGGAAGATTAACTCCCACTTGATTCTAGCGATTGTAGTACCCAGACAATCTGAGCACATGCTCACTAGTTGAGCGATTCTCCTCCATCTTTTAGCCATAGAACTTGTTGGAGACTTCATATCTCTCAACTCGGGTATTTGCTTGAAATATTAACTTCAACTCCTGGTACATCTCATATGGTCCATGACGTTCAAAACGTCTCTGAAGTCCCGATTCTAAGCCATTAAGCATGGTGCACTAAACTATCAAGTAGTCATCATATTGAGCTAGCCAAACGTTCATAACGTCTGCATCTGCTCCTGCAATAGGTCTGTCACCTAGCGGTGCATCAAAGACATAATTCTTCTGTGCAACAATGAGGATAAACCCCAGATCACGGATCCAATCTGCATCATTGCTACTAACATTTTCAACACAATTTTCTCTAGGAACATATCAAAATAAACATATGAAAGCAACAACGCAAGCTATTGATCTACAACATAATTTGCAAAATACTACCAGGACTAAGTTCATGATAAATTTAAGTTCAATTAATCATATTACTTAAGAACTCCCACTTAGACAGACATCTCTCTAGTCATCTAAGTGATCACGTGATCCATATCAACTAAACCATGTCCACGTGAGATGGAGTAGTTTCTATGGTGAACATCACTATGTTGATCATATCTACTATATGATTCATGTTCGACCTTTCGGTCTCCATGTTCCGAGGCCATATCTGTTATATGCTAGGCTCGTCAAGTTTAACCTGAGTATTCCACGTGTGCAACTGTTTTGCACCCGTTGTATTTGAACGTAGAGCCTATCACACCCGATCTTCACGTGGTGTCTCAGCACGAAGAACTTTCGCAACGGTGCATACTCAGGGAGAACACTTCTTGATAACTTTTAGTGAGAGATCATCTTAAAATGCTACCGTCAATCAAAGCAAGATAAGACGCATAAAGGATAAACATCACATGCAATCAATATAAGTGATATGATATGGCCATCATCATCTTGTGCTTGTGATCTCCATCTTCGAAGCACCATCGTGATCACCGTCGTCACCGGCGCGACACCTTGATCTCCATCGTAGCATCATTGTCGTTACGCCATCTATTGCTTCTACGACTATCGCTACCGCTTAGTGATAAAGTAAAGCAATTACAAGGCGTTTGCATTGCATACAATAAAGCGACAACCATATGGCTCCTGCCAGTTGCCGATAACTCTGTTACAAAACATGATCATCTCATACAATAAATTTTAGCATCATGTCTTGACCATATCACATCACAACATGCCCTGCAAAAACAAGTTAGACGTCCTCTACTATATTGTTGCAAGTTTTACGTGGCTGCTACGGGCTTAGCAAGAACCGTTCTTACCTACGCATCAAAACCACAACGATAGTTTGTCAAGTTGGTGCTGTTTTAACCTTCGCAAGGACCGGGCGTAGCCACACTCGGTTCAACTAAAGTTGGAGAAACTGACACCCGCCAGCCACCTGTGTGCAAAGCACGTCGGTAGAACTAGTCTCGCATAAGCGTACGCGTAATGTCGGTCCGGGCCGCTTCATCCAACAATACCGCCGAACCAAAGTATGACATGCTGGTAAGCAGTATGACTTATATCGCCCACAACTCACTTGTGTTCTACTCGTGCATATGACATCTACGCATATAACCTGGCTCGGATGCCATTGTTGGGGAACGTAGTAATTTCAAAAACAAAATCCTACGCACACGCAAGATCATGGTGATGCATAGCAACGAGAGGGGAGAGTGTTGTCCACGTACCCTCGTAGACCGTAAGTGGAAGCATTATGACAACGCGGTTGATGTAGTCGTACGTCTTCACGATCCGACCGATCCAAGTACCGAACGTACGGCACCTCCGAGTTTAGGACACGTTCAGCTCGATGACGATTCCCGGACTCCGATCCAGCAGGGTGTCGGGGATGAGTTCCGTCAGCACGACGGCGTGGTGATGATGATGATGTTATACCGACGCAGGGCTTCGCCTAAGCACCGCTATGATATGACCGAGGTGGAATATGGTGGAGGGGGGCACCGCACACGACTAAGGAACGATCACGAAGATCAACTTGTGTGTCTATGGGGTGCCCCCTGCCCCCGTATATAAAGGAGTGGAGGAGGGGGAGGGCCGGCCCTCTCTATGGCGCGCCCTAAGGGAGTCCTACTCCCACCGGGAGTAGGATTCCTCCTTTCCTAGTAGAACTAGGAGCCCTTCCATGTAGTAGGAGTAGGAGAGAAGGAAAGGGAAGAGAGAAGGGAAGGAAGGAGGGGCTGCGGCCCCTCCCCCTAGTCCAATTTGGACTAGGCCTTGGGGGGCGCGCGGCCTGCCCTAGGCAGCCCCTCTCTCTTTCCCGTATGGCCCAATAAGGCCCAATACTTCTCCCCGGCGAATTCCCGTAACTCTCCGGTACTCCGATAAATACCCGAATCACTCGGAACCTTTCCGAAGTCCGAATATAGTCGTCCAATATATCGATCTTTACGTCTCGACCATTTCGAGACTCCTCGTCATGTCCCCGATCTCATCCGGGACTCCGAACTCCTTCGGTACATCAAAACTCATAAACTCATAATATAACTGTCATCGAAACCTTAAGCGTGCGGACCCTACGGGTTCGAGAACTATGTAGACATGACCAAGACACGTTTCCGGTCAATAACCAATAGCGGAATCTGGATGCTCATATTGGCTCCTACATATTCTACGAAGATGTTTATCGGTCAAACCGCATAACAACATACGTTGTTCCCTTTGTCATCGGTATGTTACTTGCCCGAGATTCGATCGTCGGTATCCAATACCTAGTTCAATCTCATTACCGACAAGTCTGTTTACTCGTTACGTAATGCATCATTCCATAACTAAATCATTAGCTACATTGCTTGCAAGGCTTATAGTGATGTGCATTACCGAGAGGGCCCAGAGATACCTCTCCGACAATCGGAGTGACAAAACCTAATCTCGAAATACGCCAACCCAACATGTACCTTTGGAGACACATGTAGAGCTCCTTTATAATCACCCAGTTACGTTGTGACGTTTGGTAGCACATAAAGTGTTCCTCCGATAAACGGGAGTTGCATAATCTCATAGTTACATGAACATGTATAAGTCATGAAGAAAGCAATAGCAATATACTAAACGATCAAGTGCTAGGCTAACGGAATGGGTCATGTCAATCACATCATTCTCCTAATGATGTGATCCCGTTAATCAAATGACAACTCATGTCCATGGCTAGGAAACTTAACCATCTTTGATTCACGAACTAGTCAAGTAGAGGCATACTAGTGACACTATGTTTGTCTATGTATTCACACATGTATTATGTTTCCGGTTAATACAATTCTAGCATGAATAATAAACATTTATCATGAAATAAGGAAATAAATAATAACTTTATTATTGCCTCTAGGGCATATTTCCTTTCATCGGGATGCAATGGTAGGTTGCTTTGGGGGTAACTGGAAAAGCAACGCCATCCGCCACCTTCATGGATATGTTCTTCATTTTGGAGTGTAGCTCATAGTTAGTGTTCTCTATGATGTCATCCACAGGGTATGTATCCAACAGTGTGTCGCCCGGGGCAGAACCAACGCTGCTTCTCGGCATGGATGGGATGGTGCTATCCAATGCTGGACGATCATCCGCTTGCTGCTGCCGCTGCTGAGACCCCCTTTCCTGGCTAAATGAGTCGATCTGTTGTTACTGCTGCTGGAATTTGAGTGCCAGGTCCGCGTGCCTTGCTTCTAGGCCTTGAAGGCGTTCTGCGTCCTACTTCCTCTGCTCCTCCTCCAGCTTCCTTTTCTTCTCCTGCTCCATCTTCCTTCTTGCACGGGTCCTGTAGTCCTCGTTCCATTCTGAAAAGCCCTCATACCAGGGAATAACGCCCTTGCCTCGTGTTCTTCCCGGGTGTTCAAGATTTCCCAGGGCGCTCGTAAGCTCGTCGTTCTCTCTGTTGGGTGTGAACTCCCCCCTTCGAGCTTCTTCTATTGCGTAAATTATCTTTTGTTCGGCTCCTTTTAGACTTGCCTTCCGTGAAACTTCGCCTGTCTTCGGGTCCAACACTCCCCCATGCACATAGAACCAAGTTCTGCACCTGGGGGGCCAGTTCCTAGTAACCGGAGTGACCCCTGCATCCTCCATCTCTTGCTTAGACGTATCCCACTTAGGCAATCCCACCGCGTAGCCACCTGGACCCAGCCTATGGAACTGCATCTTTCTTGCGGCATTTGCCTTGTTTTTCATCGACCGTTCCTTAGATAATTATGAATCCTTGAAGGTCACGAAATCGTCCCAGTGCTCTCTTTGCTTCCCCAGTGTTCCCTTGAAATCTGGAGTCTTCCTTTCATTAGCGAGGTAGTTGGCCCATACAGTTTCCTTGTGGGTGTTGAATACAATTGCCATCTTCTTAAGAGCAGCGGCCTTGACTTTCTTCACATCTGCCTCAGTGAAATGATCTGGTAGGGTGAAATGTTCCATCAGAGATTTCAAAAGGTCTTCTTTGGCTCTGTCGTCGACCCAAGTAACACCTGGATGTTTAGTCTTTGGCTCTTTCCATTCTTGAATGGAGATCGGGAGTTTGTCCTTCACAAGAACTCCGCACTAACGAGTCCACTTGTCCGCAACGTTCTTAGGCGTGAGTGGTTCGCCACTAAGTTTGATGGATTCGATGTGGTACTTTACACCATCCTTCAACATTCTGCCCGGGCCTCGCTTTGTCTTGCTGTCTGTAGAAGCAGATTTGCTCGATCCGGAGGGCTGAAAGAAGAAGGATCGATTCGTTAATATATCTTCAATAAAAAAACATGTGATGATCACCATGATGCATGCTTATATAAATATACCTCGCTGGTAGTCTTTGTTATTTGAAGATCAGCATCGTCTGTGTCATCACAAACATTGTCTGTGTCATCATAATCATAATCATAGTTCATGACTTCATCAGCTCAGTCGTCGAGATCGAATATCTTTTCATCACCCTCTCCGGTATTGTTCAGATATTGGGAGCCGGCATCTGCTTCATTCAGATCATCTAGCCTGTGAGGGCTGCGTATGATGTCGAACAATTCCTCTTCTCTCTCTCTGTCGGTATTGTCCGCCATAGCTTTTACTTTACTAATACAGAAGAAATATAAAACAATTTAGTATTCAAATTACAATGCATGGATGCAATTAATCAATAAGGAAAAACTAAATCTCGAATACATCGTCTCGAATATATAATCTCGAATACATCATCGTCTTAATATATATAATCTCGAATACATCGTCTCGAATATTATATATCGAATACATCACTGGCTAGGTACCTAATAAAGATCGAGTACTACAGAAGAATCTAGGGCGCCACTCGCGGTTCCTGGGGCGCGGGCGGTGCACACCCAAAGAGAAGGAACCATCACAAGATCATATCTCCGGTCATCTGCCCAAAGAACCCGCCAAGTAGTGGAGAACCTGACGTCGTCCATAGCAGCCATGTAGCGATGGACGTGCTCATATTCCTCCCTGACACGGCGACGCACCACCTCCGGTGGGGCCGGCTGCCTCTGCATCGAATGTGGCCCACGCGAATGCCACCAAAGAAGATCAGGGTCAACGACGGGACCCGAGGTCGGGTTCCTCACCAAGCGGCGCGCCCCTCCAGGTAGAACCTCCCAGTGCCAGCCCGGCGGAGCCCAGTCCCGGACATGGGTCCCCTGAAGCAGGACGTCGTCGCGAACGGGTCGCCGGCGAGGATGCGGGCCGGGCATATCGTCGAGAACAAATACTATATGGCCGCAAAAAGTAACATTCTTTAAATGATTGGATTGTGATAACTAAAATTCTATATATATGCAAGTTCTAACAATTTGACATTAATCTAATTCATCTAACTAAAACTAATTCTAAAATTTCCTGATTATATAACTAACATTTCCATAACAATTCTAATATTTATATAACTAAAAAACAGAAAAATTGCTAACATTTCTATAAATATTTCTATAACTAAAAAACAGAAAACATTTATAACAATTCTATATAACTAACATTTCTAATATTTATATAACTAAAAAACAGAATAATTTCTAACATTTCTATAATTAAAAAACAGAAAAATTTATAACAAACAAACTAATGTGTGTGTGTAGTGTGTGTGTGTGTGTGTGTGTGTGTGTGTGTGTGTGGACATGGCGGCCGGGGCGAGCTCACCGGCGAGGTGACAACGGGGCGGCGACGACGGGACGGGGCGGCCGTGGCACGCGACGGGACGGGCGGCGACGACGGGGCGGGGCGCGGCGATGGGGACGACGGGGACGGGGACGGCTGGGGCGGCGACGTTGACGGGGGCGGCGACGAGGGGCGGGGATGGCCGGGGTCGGCAACGAGGGGCGGGGGCGATGACGTCGACGGGGACGGTGTCGATCGGGGCAGGGCGGCGCGACGGAGGAAAGAAACAGAGGGAAACTGATTTTTTTCAAGTGTTGTATATATAGGATGGACCTTTAGTACCGGTTGGAGCCACCAACCGGTACTAAAGGTCTGTTTTGGCCAGGCGAAGCGGCGGGAAGCGCACCCCCTTTAGTACCGGGTCGTGGCACCAACCGGTACTAAAGGGGGGGGGTCTTTAGTACCGGTTGGAGCCAAGACCCGGTACTAAAGGGGGTGCGCTGGATCCAGGCGGTGCGAAGTTTAGTCCCACCTCGCTAGTCGAGGGGCTACTGCATTGGTTTATAAGCCCCAGTGCGGTAGCTCTCTCGAGCTCCTCTCCTAAGCAGGCCTACTGGGCCTACATGTCCTCTTCGCCCAGTGGGCCTACTGGGCCTTGGCGGACCTGCATCCTGGCCCAACAAAAGGTTGTGTTCCTAGTCGTATGCAGGCCGCTTTGGCCCAGTAGGCGGGCTTTTTTTATTTTCTTGATTTTTTTCGCTTTATTTATTTTTGTTTTATTTATTTTTGAGTTGTTTTTTGCTGTATCTAGAGTTTCATTGTGAATATTTTTGCTTTAGGTACAAAAAATTACAAACTTTCTGTTAGTGCCGGTAGTTTTCAAATTTGAATAGTTTAAATTTTGAATTATTTGAAATTTGTGTGAATCACTAGTTTGTGAATAACTTAACTTTGAAAAAAGTTTTTTCAGTGATTCTTTTTACTTATGTTTAATATTAGTGTGTTTTATCATTATATTCAATTTGGTAATGCTTAGGTTATTTAAAAAATGAAATGCCTTTGTAACAGTTCAGTTTTTGTCAGAAACCCTGATGCTTCAAAAGACATTGTCGATTTTGTACACGAAGTGCATCCAGTTTTTGCCGTAACCCTCTCTACTTTTTTGCACATGCTATTTGTATGAAATTATGATACCATGAAAACTTTTAACCTTTTCTGAGTTCATTTGAAATGCTTTTCAATTTCAGGGTCATTTATTAGCTAAAAAAATTAGTAAATGCATGAAAAGAATTTGTTTGCACATAAAATTTCTTCGCGTTTCAAATGCCAAAACACATAACTACCCTAACTATTACAAACATTCCCTCCTGGGTGTGAAACAGAGAAGAAAGTGATGATAGTGAAGCCGATCACATCCCAGATCTTTGGGTGTGAAACTTTTTATTCGCGTCTGTCCCTTTGCGCCGTAGCCATGGAAAATCTTCATCATTTAACTGGATGCTCGGGTCAATATTCACTGTGAATGGAGCAATTTCATCAAACTTTTCATAATCTTCTGACATGTCTGTCTTGTCATCCACTCCCACGATGTTTCTTTTTTCTGAAAGAACTATGTGGCGCTTTGGCTCGTCGTATGATCCATTCGCTTCCTTATCTTTTCTTTTTCTTGGCCTGGTAGACATGTCTTTCACATAAAAAACCTGCGCCACATCATTGGCTAGGACGAATGGTTCGTCTGCATACGCAAGATTGTTGAGATCCACTATTGTCATTCCGTACCGCGGGTCTTCCGTTACCCTGCCTTGTTTCATATTGACCCATTTGCACCGAAACAAAGGGACCTTCAAATCACCTGATCCATAGTTAAGTTCCCATATGTCCTCTATGTAACCATAATATGTTTCCTTTCCCGTGTTGGTTGTTGCATCAAAGCGGACACCACTGTTTTGGTTGGTGCTCTTCTTATCTTGGGCGATCGTGTAAAATGTATTCCCATTTATCTGGTACTCTTTGAAAGTCATTATATTCGAAGATGGTAACTGGGACAGCGAGTACAGGTCATTTTGAATATCGCCATCATTCAGGGCACGTTTCTGCAACCAACCGGCGAAAGTCCTCGTTTGTTCGCGTGTAATCCAGTCGTCAGACTTCTCCGGGTGTTTGGACTGTAGAAAATTCTTGTGTTCCTCCATATACGGAGCCACCAAGGCGGAATTCTGTAGAACTATGTAGTGTGCTTCAGTGAGAGAATGCCCGTCCATACATATTATTTGATGCCCTCCTAGCGTGCCTTTTCCTTCCAGTCTGCCCTTATGCCGCGATTCAGGAACACCAATCGGCTTAAGGTCAGGAATGAAGTCAATACAAAACTCAATTACCTCCTCATTTTCATGGCCCTTCGAGATGCTTCCTTCTGGCCTAGCACGGTTATGAACATATTACTTCAAGACTCCCATGAACCTTTCAAAGGGGAACATATTGTGTAGAAATACAGGACCCAAAATGTTAATCTCTTCGCAAAGGTGAACTAGGACGTGCGTCATGATGTTGAAGAAGGATAGTGGGAACACCAACTCGAAACTGACAAGACATTGCACCAAATCATTCTGCAACCTTGGTATGATTTCTGGATCGATTACCTTCTGAGAGATTGCATTGAGGAATGCACATAGCTTCACAATGGCTAATCGAACGTTTTCCGGTAGAAGCCCCCTCAATGCAACCGGAAGGAGTTGCGTCAAAATCACGTGGCAGTCATGAGACTTTAGGTTCTGGAACTTTTTCTCTGCCATATTTATTATACCCTTTATATTCGACGAGAAGCCAGACGGTACCTTCATGCTGAGCAGGCATTCGAAGAATATTTCCTTCTCTTCTTTGGTAAGAGCGTAGCTGGCCTGACCCTGATGTATGCCGTCTTTTCCGTGCATACATTGCTGGTCCTCCCGTGCCTCTGGTGTATCTTTTTGTCTTCCCATACACGCCCAAAAAGCCAAGCAGGGTCACGCAAAGATTCTTCGTCACGTGCATCACGTCGATTGTGGAGCGGACCTCTAGGTCTTTCCAATATGGCAGCTCCCAAAATATAGATTTCTTCTTCCACATGGGTGCGCATCCGTCAGCGTCCTTCGGAACAGGTTTTCCGCCAGGACCCTTTCCAAAGATTACCTCCAAATCCTTGACCATATCATGTACATCAGCACCAGTACGGTGGCGAGGCTTCGTCCGGTGATCCGCCTCACCTTTGAAATGCTTGCCTTTCTTTCTTACGGGATGCCTTGTCGGAAGAAATCGACGATGTCCTAGGTACACATTCTTCCTACAACTATCCAAATATATACTGTCGGTATCATCCAAACAGTGCGTGCATCCGCGGTATCCCTTGTTTGTCTGTCTTGAAAGGTTACTGAGAGCAGGCCAATCATTGATGGTCACGAACAGCAACGCCTTTAGGTCAAATTCTTCCTGTCCGTGCTCATCCCACGCACGTACACCTGTTCCATTTCATAGCTGTAACAGTTCTTCAACTAATGGCCTTAGGTACACATCAATGTCGTTGCCGAGTTGCTTAGGGCCTTGGATGAGCACTAGCATCATAATGAACTTCCGCTTCATGCACAACCAAGGAGGAAGGTTATACAAATATAGAGTCACAGGCCACGTGCTATGGTTGCTGCTCTGCTCCCCAAAAGGATTAATGCCATCTGCGCTTAGACCAAACCATACGTTCCTTGGGTCACCTGCAAACTCCTCCCAGTACTTTCTCTCGATTTTTCTCCACTGCGAACCGTCAGCGGGTACTCTCAACTTTCCGTCTTTCTTACGGTCTTCTGCGTGCCACCGCATCGCCTTCGCATGCTCTTTGTTTTGGAACAAACGTTTCAACTGTGGTATTATAGGAGCATACCACATCACCTTGGCAGGAATCTTCTTCCTGGGGTGCTCGCCCTCGACATCACCAGGGTCATCGCGACTGATCTTATAACGCAATGCACCGCATACCGGGCAAGCGTTCAAATCCTTGTACTCACCGCGGTAGAGGATGCAGTCATTAGGGCATGCATGTATCTTTTGTACCTCTAACCCTAGAGGGCAGACAGCCTTCTTTGCTTCATACGTACTCTCGGGCAATTCATTGTCCTTTGGAAGCATATTCTTTATCATTACCAGCAACTTTCCAAATCCCTTGTCAGATACACCATTCTCTTCCTACCATTGCAGCAATTCAAGTGTGGTGCCCAACTTTTTTTTGTCAGCTTCGCAATTCGGGTACAACAATTTCTTGTGATCCTCTAACATGCGTTGCAACTTCGTCCTCTCCAGATCACTTGCGCAGTTTCTCTTTGCATCGGCAATGGCCCAACCTAGATCATCAGCGGGCTCATCTGATGCCTCTTCTTCAGCTTCTTCCCGCATTGCCGGCTCAGCTTCTTCCCCCATTGTTGTATCATCGTATTCAGGGAACCCATGGCCAGGATAGCCGTCGTCGTCCTCTTCTTCTTCATTGTCTTCCATCATAACCCCTATTTCTCCGTGCTTGGTCCAAACATTATAGTGGGGCATGAAACCGGACTTAAATAGGTGGACGTGAATGGGTTTTGACGTAGAGTAACTGTGACCATTCTTACAGCCAGCACATGGACAAGGCATAAAACCATCCGCCCGCTTGTTTGCCTCAGCGGCCCGCAGAAAAGTATGCACGCCATTAATGAACTCGAGAGAGCATCGGTCATCATACATCCATTGTCGGCTCATCTTCATTACACAACACCGAATAGACCAAATTAATACAAGTTCATACATAAAGTTCATATACAACACTTAATTAAATGCAACATACAAATAACTCTCTAGCTAAAGAATTTAAATGCAACAACAAATGCGATGAAGATCACAACTAAGGTAACAATTGATCCAACAGCATAATGATACCAAGCCACACTATCAATGGCATATTTTCTAATCTTTCTAATCTTCAACCTCATTTTCTCCATCTTGATCTTGTGATCATCGACGACATCGGCAACATGCAACTCCAATTCCATCTTCTCCCCCTCAATTATTTTCAATTTTTCTTTCAAATACTCGTTTTCTCTTTCAACTAAATTTAACCTCTCGACAATAGGGTCGGTTGGAATTTCTGGTTCACATACCTCCTAGATAAAAAATATCTATGTCAACTTGATGGGCATAATTTGTCGTAAACACGAAATGCAACAACTAGTTTTAAATGAGAATATACCACATCTGAATCATAACAAGGACGAGGGCCGACGGGGACGGATATCAAAACCATGGCACTATGTATAACAAACAACGTACAGGTAAGATAATTATACGATTAATTATATATCCAAATCACACAAACATCAATTTGGTAATGTGTAAAACAGTCATGAACAAGAGCCTCACCACAAGGTGGTGCCGGTGACGGGACGGTGCGGGCGATCGACGGTGGTTACGACGGAGATTTAGAAGGCACTAAGTAAACCACACCTACATATGCAAACTAAGTGTTATTTTTGACCTCAAATTGCATATAAATCAAATACTAGCAAATATAATTCCTCCCCAATTAATCACTATACAAAGCATTGCAAGAGCTAATCTAGCAATGAGAGTTGAAAGGACAAAGTTGCTAACCTTTGTGATCATTTGAATGGATGGGGGCCTTCAAATCTTGACAAATTTTGGGCAAATTTTGTGAGGAGCTTGAGGAAGAGAGGGGAAGAACAGAGGCGTGAGGGGAAAGGGGAAGAACAGAGTGGCTCGGGTGGACGAAGGGTTTATGTGCGTCGACCTTTAGTACCGGTTCGTGCCACGAACCGGTACTAAAGGTGTTGGACGGGCCCCAGACTGACAACACCCTGCCACCACCCTCTTTAGTACCGGCTCGTGGCACAAACCGGTACTAAAGGTTCGCCACGAACCGGTACTAATGAGAACGGCCGACTAGCCATTGGAACCGGCACTAATGGACACATTAGTGCCGGCTCAAAATCGAACCGGCACTAATGTGTCTCATATTAGGTCCTTTTTCTACTAGTGATTTTACAATGGGTAAAATTGTCATTTGAAGACCTCATGCCTTCATATATTTGCATAAGTATGTAAACTAATTTTCTTTTTACATATATGTATTACCGTAGTAATACTATTGCAAAAGAATGTTTTGTTCACATTACAGATCCTATTCGTTAGGAATTTAAGACATCATCATGTCTTTACTGCAAATATTCCTTATGACACAACTATGGTTTTGCAATAAGAAATTTATTTTTCTTGCAAATCTTAGTAAAATTCAAACAAGAATTATAATGTGTCATACTTAATATGACTAATCCAAATTTTATTTATGAATCACAAGGTATTGGTGGCATCTACTACACTATTTGCAGATTATCCACCTCTACTGTGAGGTCTACATCTTTTCATTTTGACAAGATGATTACCTTCAAGTGCTCTTCCAAATATTATTATTACAGTAAACACAAGGTAATAGAAACCATGAGCATCTACTGACAGAAGTCAGATTATGCATCCTATTACTACAAGATCTACACTGCATTCGGTGATTATCTTTAAAGTGTTACAAACATAAGACACTACTAGCATCGGCTACATTTATAAAAATTTGCACCTCTTTGGAAGCATTTGATGTTGTTCACTAAAATGATTTACTCTCATAGTAAATATTATTCATGTGCAGTCACTATATGACGGAATGGTATTCTTGTGCTAATTCAAGCCTTACTTTGCTTGGATGTGTCATAGAAAATTATGCAAATATTTGCATACCCCGATGATTACCTTCCATTACATTGGCAAAATACATGACACTAGAGCCTATGTCACTATTTCTAATTATAGTGCCGTCCATCCATCAAGATGGATACCATAATTTATAGCAATGGTTGAGTGTCTCAACACTTTTGCAAGGTACACATCACATTGTGGTTATATTTTCATAGTGACTAATCAATGTTAAACATGTAAAGTCTATGCGTTTTGGCAGTGACTCTCAAGTCACACATTTCCTTAAGAATGAAGTCCAAATCATTAGCAAAGATTTCATTACATGTGTTGTATTGGAGGATGCACCCAGGCTCACCAAGGATCACCTTAGCCATGACTGTTCTCAGACAAATCACTTCATCCATATATATCTTTTACTCTAAGAAATAAATTAAATAGGGCATGAGCATTTCATGTAACACATGGCTGACATTTTCAAATGCATATTACATTAGGTGGGAGTAACTATTTTAAGATGGGTCATGGGCATTAGTAATTGTATCCATTTGTGGCCTTATTGCCACCCTAACCCACATTCAGAAAATGTCGTTGCTATTCTCTTAATATCTAAGTATGTACATATTTCATTTTATATGTCACCAACTTCACTTAGTTCTTAAACTAAGTACATAATGGATGAATATTTATTCACCTGAATATTCCCTGAGAGGAACATGATTTCATAAGCACGTCGCAAATGATCACCCCCATTGTTTTTTAAGACCTGAAGTCTATCGTGGCTCACAATTCTATCACTTTAATCAACTTCAAGTTGAGATCCAATGATCAAATATTTTAAATATGTAGATCTGGTTGAAAAGCCCTTAACACACTTTACATCCTCTTATGATGGTACTACCATTTTCCATGATGAAGAAACATGGAATTTCTTAAAATCATCAGACTCACCCCATAGGTTGATACCATCATTTGAAAATCTTGCTGGTACTCAATACTATGCAAGTCAGTAACCCTGAGGACTTCAAAGTGAAGTGGAGGCTAAAAGACAACTAGCGACAGAATTGCCTCTTAATGGGAATAGATCGTTTTCAAATGATCACAAAGACAACTCTCAAGTTTGTCAAATGTGTGGTTATACAAATATCGTACCTATAATTACCAAACCCTCAAACATATGCTCAAACCACACCACAAATTTATAGAAAAAGGCAAAGAAGTTCATTGGGATAAATTTGAAAAATGGTAAACATACCAGAAAATATTTTGATACATGATTGTTCTCAGATCTTCATCAGAAGAAGAACCAAAAATATAGTGCAATAAAATGATGGGGAACTCTTTTGCACCGGTGATATGTTTGCGTAATAAAAATTTCAGTAATATTGGAGACCTCATGTAATCTTTGAATTATTCCCAAAATATCTTTAGCCTAATCTTGTACTACTACATGTAGTGCAATGTCCAATATCCTATTTTTGGACATGATATTTGATAAATTTTGAATGTATGAATCAATTCATACTAACTATTGTTGCGTACACAATAATTTTCTAAATCTTTATAAATAAGTATTTGGCTTGATAGCCTTATCCATCCTGGTTTGGGGATGATTAAAAAGTCGTTGACAATTCTGTTGGTCATAATTTACCAAGTTATAAAATTCCCCAAATCCTCAGATTTTATATGCACCGCATGTGCCACAGGGGAAATAAGTTTTAAGGCCCTCTCACCTTAAAATTCCAAATGAGCCACTCATTCTTCCTTGAACACATTAAGAAGATACATGTGGAGTTAACCATTATATGGATTTTATCAAGATAGTTCTTGGTACTCATAGAAACATATTTTCTTAAATGATTTCAAGTGTGTCTCTTATCACACACTACCATGCATGATCTTATTAAATTAATTTCTTAGCTTATCAAAGTAAGAGAACCTTATCCTATAGACAGGATATGGACAACATCATTAAACTCATTTCAATAGAAATGTTAGTACTTTATGTATATACCCAGAATGGTTTAGTTAGAAATTTTATCAAAGATATTGATATTGATTACATGACCACTCTTGCAGAATTGTAATTTACCAGCCTCTTGCTGGACACATACGGCCTTACACACCGTAAGTATGATCTAAATCATACTAGTTGCATCTCATACTACTTTCCCCTTGTAGTAAGTACGTGGGAACCAGAAAGTATTTCCCATCTGCGATAATTCGGTTACATACCCGATATCATGGGCCCTCACGGAATTTTTGGGATCTGTGTGAGGAATAACTATTTATCCGTCGATCATAAATACATTGAGCCCCAAACAGGGGAGTTATTATCAGCCCGTACATTGATGCATCAGCAATAAGGACATTTCTGGCATTAGGGGGAGATTAGTACCACAAACAATGCCAAGAAATAAGTCATTAAGATTCAGCCCTTAGGTCCACGTACTTAAGAATCTGAACTAGAAGTTTAGAGAATCATATATTTGCAACACATTGCAAATCTGCCACATATATTTACTGATGACAAAGGTGTCACTCAATTTTATATTCCTGTAGTGAAATGTCAGAGAAAGTGGAGGTACCTAATAAACCACTGTTCTCCCCAATGAGAGCAAGAGGGGGAGAAATCTGACTACATGAGATATAATTGTTGGAAATATGCCCTAGAGGCAATAATAAAAGTATTATTATATTTCACTTTTCATGATAATTGTCTTTTATTCATGCTATAACTGTATTATCCGGAAATCGTAATACACGTGTGAATACATAGACCACTATATGTCCCTAGTGAGCCTCTAGTTGGCTAGCTCGTTGTGATCAACAGATAGTCATGGTTTCCTGGCTATGGACATTGGATGTCGTTGATAACGGGATCACATCATTAGGAGAATGATGTGATGGACAAGACCCAATCTTAAGCATAACACAAAGATCGTGTAGTTCGTTTGCTAGAGCTTTGCCAATGTCAAGTATCTCTTCCTTCGACCATGAGATCGTGTAACTCCCGGATACCGTAGGAGTGCTTTGGGTGTACCAAACGTCACAACGTAACTGGGTGATTATAAAGTTGCACTACAGGTATCTCCGAAAGTGTCTGTTGGGTTGACACGGATCGAGACTGGGATTTGTCACTCCGTATGACGGAGAGGTATCTCTGGGCCCACTCGGTAATGCATCATCATAATGAGCTCAAGGTGACCAAGGTGTTTGGCCACGGGATCATGCATTACGGTATGAGTAAAGTGACTTGCCGGTAACGAGACTGAACAAGGTATTGAGATACCGACGATCGAGTCTCGGGCAAGTTATGTACCGATTGACAAAGGGAATTGTATACAGGGTTTGATCGAATCCTCGACATCGTGGTTCAACCGATGAAATCATCGAGGAGCATGTGGGAGCCAACATGGGTATCCAGATCCCGCTGTTGGTTATTGACCGGAGAGTGGTCTCGGTCATGTCTGCATGTCTCCCGAACCCGTAGGGTCTACACACTTAAGGTTCGGTGACGCTAGGGTTATTAGGAAGACTAGTATGTGACTACCGAATGTTGTTCGGAGTCCCGAATGAGATCCGAGACGTCACGAGGAGTTCTGGAATGGTCCGGTGGTGAAGTTTTATATATGGGAAGTTGTCATACGGACACCGGAAAGTTTCGGGGGCTTATCGGTATTGTACCGGGGCCACCGGAGGGGTTCCGGGGGTCCACCGGGAGGGGCCACCCCTCCCGGAGGGCCACATGGGCCGCAAAGGGAAGGGAGCAAGCCCCTGGAGGGCTGGGCGCGCCCCCCACCTTGGGCCCATGCGCCTAGGGTTGGGGCGAAACCCTAAAGGGGGCGCCCCCTTGCTTGGGGGGCAAGCCACCCCTCCCTGGCCGCCGCCCCCCCTCTAGATCCCATCTAGAGGGGCCGGCCCCCCTTTCCCCTTCCCCTATAAATAGAGGGGTGAGGGGAGGGCTGCTGTACACACCTCCAAGGCGCAGCCCCTCCCCTCCCCAACACCTCTCCTCCTCCGTACGTGCTTGGCGAAGCCCTGTCGGAGTACTGCTGCACCAACTACACCACGCCGTCGTGCTGCCGTTGGAGCAATCTTCCTCAACCTCTCCTTCCCCCTTGCTGGATCAAGAAGGAGGAGACGTCTCACGTCCCGTATGTGTGTTGAACGCGGAGGTGCTGTCCGTTCAGCACTTGGACATCGGTGATCCGAATCATGTTCGAGTATGACTCCATCATCACCATCCCCTTGCAAGCTTCCGCGCGTGATCTACAAGTGGTATGTAGATGCAAACTCACTCCCTTGGCTCGTTGCTTAGATGAACTCATAGATGGATCTTGGTGAAACCGTAGGAAAATTTTTAATTTTCTGCAACGTTCCCCAACAGTGGCATCAGAGCTAGGTCTATGCGTAGTTCTCTTTGCACGAGTAGAACACAATTTTGTTGTGGGCGTAGATCTTGTCAACTTGCTTGCCTCTACTAGTCTTTTCTTGCTTCAGCGGTATTGTGGGATGAAGCGGCCCGGACCAACCTTACACGTACGCTTACGTGAGACCGGTTCCACCGACTAACATGCACTAGTTGCATAAGGTGGCTGGCGGGTGTCTGTCTCTCCCACTTTAGTTGGAGCGGATTCGATGAAAAGGGCCCTTATGAAGGGTAAATAGAAGTTGACAAAATCACGTTGTGGTTATTCGTAGGTAAGAAAACGTTCTTGCTAGAACCCAATTGCAGCCACGTAAAAGATGCAACAACAATTAGAGGACGTCTAACTTGTTTTTGCAGCGATTGATCATGTGATGTGATATGGCCAGAAGTTGTGATGAATGATGAATTGTGATGTATGAGATCATGTTCTTTGTAATAGGATTCACGACTTGCATGTCGATGAGTATGACAACCGGCAGGAGCCATAGGAGTTGTCTTTATTTTTTGTATGACCTGCGTGTCATTGAAGAACGCCATGTAACTTACTTTACTTTATTGCTAAACGTGTTAGCCATAGAAGTAGAAGTAGTCGTTGGCGTGACAACTTCATGAAGACACGATGATGGAGATCATGATGATGGAGATCATGGTGTCAAGCCAGTGACAAGATGATCATGGAGCCCCGAAGATGGAGATCAATGGAGCTATATGATATTGGCCATATCATGTCACAACTATATAATTGCATGTGATGTTTATTATGTTTATGCATCTTGTTTACTTAGGACGACGGTAGTAAATAAGATGATCCCTTACAAAAATTTCAAGAAGTGTTCTCCCCTAACTGTGCACCGTTGCTACAGTTTGTCGCTTCTAAGCACCACGTGATGATCGGGTGTGATGGATTCTTACGTTCATATACAACGGGTGTAAGACAGTTTTACACAGCGAAAACACTTAGGGTTAACTTGACGAGCCTAGCATGTGCAGACATGGCCTCGGAACATGGAGACCGAAAGGTCGAACACGAGTCGTATGGAAGATACGATCAACATGAAGATGTTCACCGACGATGACTAGTCCGTCTCACGTGATGATCGGACACGGGCTAGTCGACTCGGATCGTGTAACACTTAGATGACTAGAGGGATGTCTAATCTGAGTGGGAGTTCATAATTTGATTAGAACTTAATTATCATGAACTTAGTCTAAAACCTTTGCAAATATGTCTTGTAGATCAAATGGCCAACGCTCATGTCAACATGAACTTCAACGCGTTCCTAGAGAAAACCAAGCCGAAAGATGATGGCAGCAACTATACGGACTGGGTCTGGAACCTGAGGATCATCCTCATAGCTGCCAGGAAACAATATGTCCTAGAAGGACCGCTAGGTGATGCTCCCGTCCCAGAGAACCAAGACATTATGAATGCTTGGCAAACTCGTGCTGATGATTACTCCCTTGTTCAGTGCGGCATGCTTTACAGCTTAGAACCGGGGCTCCAAAAGCGTTTTGAGCATCATGGAGCATATGAGATGTTCGAGGAGCTGAAACTATTTTTTCAAGCTCACGCCCGGGTCGAGAGATATGACGTCTCCGACAAGTTCTATAGTTGTAAGATGGAGGAAAACAGTTCTATCAGTGAGCACATACTCAAGATGTCTGGGTTGCACAACCATATGACCCAGCTGAATATTAACCTCCCTGATGAGGCGGTCATTGACAGAATCCTCCAGTCGCACCCACCAAGCTACAAGAGCTTTGTGATGAACTACAACATGCAGGGGATGGAAAAGACCATTCCTGAAGTGTTTTCTATGCTGAAGTCAGCAGAGGCTGAAATCAAGAAAGAACATCAAGTGTTGATGGTCAATAAGACCACTAAGTTCAAGAAGGGAAAGGGTAAGAAGAACTTCAAGAAGGACGGCAAGGAGGTTGCCGCGCCCGGTAAGCCAGTTGCCGGGAAGAAGTCAAAGAATGGACCCAAGCCTGAGACTGAGTGCTTTTATTGCAAGGGGAAGGGTCAGTGGAAGCGGAACTGCCCCAAATACTTAGCGGATAAGAAGGCCGGCAACACCAAAGGTATATTTGATATACATGTAATTGATGTGTACCGTACCAGTACTCGTAGTAACTCCTGGGTATTTGATACCGGTGCCGTTGCTCATATTTGTAACTCACAGCAGGAGCTGCGGAATAAACGGAGACTGGCGAAGGACGAGGTGACGATGCGCGTCGGGAATGGTTCCAGAGTCGATGTGATCGCCGTCGGCACGCTGCCTCTACATTTACCTACAGGATTAGTTTTGAACCTTAATAATTGTTATTTAGTGCCAAGTTTGAGCATGAACATTGTATCTGGGTCTCGTTTAATACGAGATGGCTACTCATTTAAGTCTGAGAATAATGGTTGTTCGATTTATATGAGAGATATGTTTTATGGTCATGCTCCGATGGTCAATGGTTTATTCTTAATGAATCTCGAGCATAATATTACACATGTTCATAGAGTAGATGCCAAAAGATGTAAAGTTGATAACGATAGTCCCACATACTTGTGGCACTGCCGCCTTGGTCACATTGGTGTCAAGCGCATGAAGAAGCTCCATGCTGATGGACTTTTGGAGTCTCTTGATTATGAATCGTTTGACACATGTGAACCATGCCTCATGGGCAAAATGACCAAGACTCCGTTCTCCGGAACAATGGAGCGAGCAACCAACTTGTTGGAAATCATACATACCGATGTATGCGGTTCAATGAGCGTTGAGGCTCGCGGAGGATATCGTTATGTTCTCACTCTCACTGATGACTTAAGTAGATATGGGTATGTCTACTTAATGAAACACAAGTCTGAGACCTTTGAAAAGTTCAAGGAATTTCAGAATGAGGTGGAGAATCAACGTGACCGAAAGATAAAGTTCCTACGATCAGATCGTGGAGGAGAATACTTAAGTCACGAATTTGGTACACACTTAAGGAAATGTGGAATCGTTTCACAACTCACGCCGCCTGGAACACCTCAGCGAAACGGTGTGTCCGAACGTCGTAATCGCACTCTATTGGATATGGTGCGGTCTATGATGTCTCTTACCGATTTACCGCTATCATTTTGGGGATACGCTCTAGAGACAGCTACATTCACTTTAAATAGGGCACCGTCTAAATCCGTTGAGACGACACCGTATGAATTATGGTTTGGGAAGAAACCTAAGCTGTCGTTTCTAAAAGTTTGGGGATGCGATGCTTATGTCAAGAAACTTCAACCTGAAAAGCTCGAACCCAAGTCGGAAAAATGCATCTTCATAGGATACCCTAAAAAAACTGTAGGGTATACCTTCTACTTAAGATCCGAGGGCAAAATCTTTGTTGCCAAGAACGGATGCTTTCTGGAAAAAGAGTTTCTCTCGAAAGAAGTAAGTGGGAGGAAAGTAGAACTCGATGAAGTACTACCTCTCGAACGGGATAGTGGTACATCTCAGGAAAATGTTCCTGTGATGCCCACACCAACTGAAGAGGAAACCAATGATGATGATCAAGGTACTTCGGATCAAGTTGCTACTGAACTTCGTAGGTCCACAAGGACACGTTCCGCACCGGAGTGGTACGGCAACCCAGTCCTGGAAATCATGTTGTTAGACAACGGTGAACCTTTGAACTATGAAGAAGCGATGGCGGGCCCAGATTCCAACAAATGGCTTGAAGCCATGAAATCCGAGATAGAATCCATGTATGAAAACAAAGTATGGACTTTGACAGACTTGCCCGATGATCGGCGAGCGATAGAAAACAAATGGATCTTTAAGAAGAAGACGGACGCGGATGGAAATGTTACCATCTATAAAGCTCGACTTGTCGCTAAGGGTTATCGGCAAGTTCAAGGGATTGACTACGATGAGACTTTCTCTCCCATAGCGAAGCTTAAGTCCGTCCGAATCATGTTAGCAATTGCCGCATACTATGATTATGAAATATGGCAGATGGACGTCAAAACGGCATTCCTTAACGGGCATCTTAAGGAAGAACTGTATATGATGCAGCCGGAAGGTTTTGTCGATCCTAAGAACGCTAACAAAGTATGCAAGCTCCAGCGATCCATTTATGGGTTGGTGCAAGCATCTCGGAGTTGGAATATTCGCTTTGATGAGATGATCAAAGCGTTTGGGTTTATGCAGACTTATGGAGAAGCCTGCGTTTACAAGAAAGTGAGTGGGAGCTCTGTAGCATTTCTCATATTATATGTAGATGACATACTCTTGATGGGAAATAATATAGAATTTCTGGACAGCATTAAGGCCTACTTGAACAAATGTTTTTCAATGAAGGACCTTGGAGAAGCTGCTTATATATTAGGCATCAAGATCTATAGAGATAGATCGAGACGCCTCATAGGTCTTTCACAAAGCACATACCTTGATAAGATTTTGAAAAGGTTCAAAATGGATCAGTCCAAGAAAGGGTTCTTGCCTATGTTACAAGGTGTGAGATTGAGCTCGGCTCAGTCACCGACCACGGCAAAAGATAAAGAAGAGATGAGTGTCATCCCCTATGCTTCAGCCATAGGGTCTATTATGTATGCCATGCTGTGTACCAGACCTGATGTAAACCTTGCCGTAAGTTTGGTAGCAAGATACCAGAGTAATCCCGGCAAGGAACACTGGACAGCGGTCAAGAATATCCTGAAGTACCTGAAAAGGACAAAGGACATGTTTCTCGTTTATGGAGGAGACGAAGAGCTCGTCATAAAGGGTTACGTCGACGCTAGCTTCGACTCAGATCCAGATGACTCTAAGTCACAAACCGGATACGTGTATATGTTGAATGGTGGAGCAGTAAGCTGGTGCAGCTGCGAGCAGAGCGTCGTGGCGGGATCTACGTGTGAAGCGGAGTACATGGCAGCCTCGGAGGCAGCGCATGAAGCGATTTGGGTGAAGGAGTTCATCACCGACCTAGGAGTCATACCCAATGCGTCGGGGCCAATCAAACTCTTCTGTGACAACACTGGAGCTATTGCCCTTGCCAAGGAGCCCAGGTTTCACAAGAAGACCAGGCACATCAAGCGTCATTTCAACTCCATCCGTGAAAATGTTCAAGATGGAGACATAGAAATTTGCAAAGTACATACGGATCTGAATGTCGCAGATCCGTTGACTAAACCTCTCTCGCGAGCAAAACATGATCAACACCAGAACTCTATGGGTGTTCGATTCATCACAATGTAACTAGATTGGTGACTCTAGTGCAAGTGGGAGACTGTTGGAAATATGCCCTAGAGGCAATAATAAAAGTATTATTATATTTCATTGTTCATGATAATTGTCTTTTATTCATGCTATAACTGTATTATCCGGAAATCGTAATACACGTGTGAATACATAGACCACTATATGTCCCTAGTGAGCCTCTAGTTGGCTAGCTCGTTGTGATCAACAGATAGTCATGGTTTCCTGGCTATGGACATTGGATGTCGTTGATAACGGGATCACATCATTAGGAGAATGATGTGATGGACAAGACCCAATCTTAAGCATAGCACAAAGATCGTGTAGTTCGTTTGCTAGAGCTTTGCCAATGTCAAGTATCTCTTCCTTCGACCATGAGATCGTGTAACTCCCGGATACCGTAGGAGTGCTTTGGGTGTACCAAACGTCACAACGTAACTGGGTGATTATAAAGGTGCATTACAGGTATCTCCGAAAGTGTCTGTTGGGTTGACACGGATCGAGACTGGGATTTGTCACTCCGTATGACGGAGAGGTATCTCTGGGCCCACTCGGTAATGCATCATCATAATGAGCTCAAGGTGACCGAGGTGTTTGGCCACGGGATCATGCATTACTGTACGAGTAAAGTGACTTGCCGGTAACGAGACTGAACAAGGTATTGGGATACCGACGATCGAGTCTCGGGCAAGTAACGTACCGATTGACAAAGGGAATTGTATACAGGGTTTGATCGAATCCTCGACATCGTGGTTCAACCGATGAAATCATCGAGGAGCATGTGGGAGCCAACATGGGTATCCAAATCCCGCTGTTGGTTATTGACCGGAGAGTGGTCTCGGTCATGTCTGCATGTCTCCCGAACCCGTAGGGTCTACACACTTAAGGTTCGGTGACGCTAGGGTTATTAGGAAGACTAGTATGTGACTACCGAATGTTGTTCGGAGTCCCGGATGAGATCCCGGACGTCACGAGGAGTTCCGGAGTGGTCCGGAGGTGAAGTTTTATATATGGGAAGTTGTCATACGGACACCAGAAAGTTTCGGGGGCTTATCGGTATTGTACCGGGGCCACCAGAGGGGTTCCGGGGGTCCACCGGGAGGGGCCACCCCTCCCGGAGGGCGACATGGGCCGCAAAGGGAAGGGAGCCAGCCCCTGGAGGGCTGGGCGCGCCCCCCACCTTGGGCCCATGCGCCTAGGGTTGGGGGGGAAACCCTAAAGGGGGCGCCCCCCTTGCTTGGGGGGCAAGCCACCCCTCCCTGGCCGCCCCCCCCTCTAGATCCCATCTAGAGGGGCCGGCCCCCTTGCCCCTTCCCCTATAAATAGAGGGGTGAGGGGAGGGCTGCTGTACACACCTCCAAGGCGCAACCCCTCCCCTCCCCAACACCTCTCCTCCTTCGTACGTGCTTGGCGAAGCCCTGTCGGAGTACTGCTGCACCAACTACACCACGCCGTCGTGCTGCCGTTGGAGAAATCTTCCTCAACCTCTCCTTCCCCCTTGCTGGATCAAGAAGGAGGAGACGTCTCCCGTCCCGTATGTGTGTTGAACGCGGAGGTGCTGTCCGTTCAGCACTTGGACATCGGTGATCTGAATCACGTTCGAGTACGACTCCATCATCACCATCCCCTTCCAAGCTTGCGCGCATGATCTACAAGTGGTATGTAGATGCAAACTCACTCCCTTGGCTCGTTGCTTAGATGAACTCATAGATGGAACTTGGTGAAACCGTAGGAAAATTTTTAATTTTCTGCAACGTTCCCCAACAATAATTTCTCACATGCTTCCGCGGAAACAAAGGAAAATAGATCCTAATCAGTAAATGCAATTCAACATCAACTTGAAAGAGACCTCATAGGATGCTCATCATCCAAAGCCCGGCATAGATGTGCACACTATCTTTAGTGCTGGGACATCGAAACACCTTGACTCCATTGTTATAGGAAATCACAAGGAGCTAAAAAGGGCATAAATACGTTTCCACAAATTTCATTGATTCCACCAAAATCACATAATTAATAAAAGGCTACATTTGTCGACATATATTTCTTCCCAATTGTTAAAACCTTTTGGGCCCTGGACCAAAATCCATGGTGGAGTGCCTCTTGCACTCGTATTGGTTCACATAAAAGGAAGCAAGTTAAGGAAGAAAGCACTCGCTCAACAAAAGAGTTGTATTTACCGCAGTAATACATACTTGTTATAAGTATTTCCTTCATGGAATACAAGTGACTTCTCATTCATAAACAAAAATCAATAAGGTGGTGAGAAAGCGAGGCTTGTAGCACAAGGGTTCACACAGAGACCCGACATCAATTATGATGTAACATACCCTCCTGGTATGAGTGGAATTATGTTTCGATACTAAATACCATTGGCAGTACAAATAATATTATCCATGCAGTTAATGGATGCAGGTGACTACATAAACATATGAATCACTCATTTCGGATATCTATATTGAAGTCCTTGAAGGACTTATAATTCCGAATCCAAAAACAAATCACAACATGTTTTGTGTAAATCTTCAGAAGTCACTCCATGACTTGAAATAGTCGGAAATCATATGGTAGTACCGACTAAATGAGCTCCTTCTTTAAAAGGACTACTCAAATAATAATGATTGTTTATGTGGTTAACAAAGGAATCCCAAATTTGAATTCTTTATATCACTTAGTGTATACCGATGACCTCATCATCAATGTCTATACAAGACCTAACATACACAAAATCATCTCAAGACGGAAAATTTGGACTCAACCAAATTTAGCATATGTTTACAAGTTAAGTATTCTCTCAAGAATACATATCAGTCTACATATATCCAAAACATATATGAGAAGTTCAATGTGGATATTTCTTACCAACAGAATACATGTTTGGTCATACTACCCTGATAGGGTACAAATCCATTTATACCTAGGGGTGATATTAGGACCTGAAGTTCTTTATCTCACTAGTGCCAAAGCATTCATATAATTGCAAACTATGTCAAGCCTGACACTATATTTTCTATGTTTATTCAGAGTGCAACCCCAACAAAAGGTATATGGTTGATATAAGGAATATCAACTTATATCTTAAGATCACAAATCTTCAACAATTCCATCAGGAAATTCAAGCATTGCAAAATAAGCATGGCTCGGCAGAATGATTAACCACACTCAAAGTCATGTGGTTGAGATTCATCAGAATCACATAACTTGATTTACCAAGATACTACCGCTTGTATTACTCAGTACCTACAGGTTATATGAAGAGCAATATCATAAAGCACAATGCTTGAAAATTACTTATCCTTGCAAATTATAAAAAGTGAGAAAACAATTTGCAAACAAAATACTGTGAAAATCCAACAGATTATTCACAATGTCATGATCATGTCGATGGAATTTGTATGACACACCCTTCAAGTTTTTAAAGTTCAGGGGGAGTAATCTCCCAAACTATAACCTGTTAACAATCATCAGATTGCATATATTGTACTCTTTTTCCCTTCATGAGTTTTTCCCTAATGATTTCTCATAAAAGGTTTTTAACGAGACAAAATAACACAAGTGTCCATATATGCCATATTATTTTCTCCTTATGTTTTTCCCACTTGGTTTTAAAGGAGTTTTCAATGGCATACCATACCGCACTTTTTCCCTTATGAGTTTTCTCTCATATATAGTTTCTCATAATGGTTTTTAATGAGGCAATATCTTCTCAAAGATCATATGTCATACTTTCTATTTTCCCTACCGGGGTTTTTAAAGGAAGTACTCAAGACATATTAATTGTTCTCTAAACTCATCAATGAGTTTTCTCCTTCTTCAAATGTTTTTCTCATATGAGTTATCATTATATGTTGCATCATTTTCTCCTTATTATTTTTCCTCCTGGGTTTAAAGGAGTTTTAGCAACATATCTACACTATTGTTCTCATATTTTTCCCACAGGGTTTTTGGAGGAGACTTTATTTTAAAGACTATACAAGGACTTCTCAAGATGAATGACGAAAATACAAGAAGAGTTCAATAATGGATTATTCAAGAAGAGGTGTTGTACAAGGGGAAGTGTTAGGAATAGATTTACATGTTAGTTAATTAACACGGGTTAATTAGCGAACCGTCATTAGTTGAATAGGTGTGTCCAACACCGGAGAGACGCCTTGTACGGACGCATGTGTCCGTACAGACGCGTTCTTTCCCTTCCATCTCTATTGTAACTACCGCCTGTACAAGGCGCCTATATCTTGAGAATCAATGAAATCAAAAACCTTTGTTCATTCAATCAATTTACTTTCAACAGTATCGTCTACGACAAAGTCAAAATCAGCACTATATCAGGTGTACTATTCGCCCTATATTGTCAGGGAAATTTTGTTTTCATGCTCAGATTTATTGACGGCAGTTTTTTTATTGTCATTGTTTTATGATTGGGACAACAATTCAAGTATGTTCAAAAAATGTTTCAAAGATTTTTTTTGACTTTTTTCTTGAATTGCGTGATCGACGTTCGGCCGATTTGGCCAAGTCTTCAGGGCGGCGATGGCGGCGACGGCACAGTGAAGGCCTCGTGATCGACGAGCCGTGCATGCACTTCTGCGGCATGCTACGCAACTTGGCCGGCCAGCCGTATCGGGATTTGTAGAACCGCCTCTTCTCCTTTCCTTCTAGTCTTGCACAAGTTTCCTCGATCTATACATCTAATCTAATTTAATCTAGGGTTCCCATCTAACAATTCCCCTTCACCAGTGCCGCACGTACCGATCGAGCGAGCTCTCCGTCCCACCTCCACACCGTCAGCCATGGCCGCCCCCTTCATGGTGCTCAAGAGCCGCATGGCCGTCTACGGCCTCGGCTTCAAGCCGTGGAGAAAAGAGCCGGCAGCCGTGACGTTCACGCCGGGGAAAGATTGGGTAAAGATCGACTGCCACCGCAAGCACGCCAGCGGCTGCGGCGACCACGGCGACAAGGTGCTGGAAGGCCTCACGCTCTACGTGCGCGGCGCCCAACGCGCCGACCTCACCTCCTCCATGTGCATCTGCCTGAGCGACGAGGCCCGCCGGAGCATCGAGGCGGAGTTCGGCAGTGTTCCCCACGGCGCCGTGGGCGCCGAGGCAGGCATTAAAATCGCGACGGAGCGGCTCCTCATCCTCATCATGGTCTTCCGCATCCCGCACCACAGCAAGCGCGTCTACTACCTCGTCTACGATGCCGCCGATGCGTCGCTCCGCATGGTCCCCTACGCGCCGGCCGGTGTCGTGGCCTCGTACACGGCGACGCCGGTGCCCAGGTTCACCGGCGCTGGCCGAGACGATTACGAGCTAGTCCTCCTGGCGCGCAAGTTCTGGCCCCAGCGTGTCAACCGCGAGCTCGTCTGCGTGTGCGCTCCGGCAACCAGCGTGTGGAAGGTGAAGGTGCGGCACTTCCCGGAGATTCCCGACGCGTTCACGGCGGACGAGATGTTCTCCTTCCAAGGGAAGCTCTTCTGGGCCGACCTCTATCAGGGCCTCGTGTGCTGCGACGGGGATGACCTCCACAATACTGAGGACGACCCCGCAGTGAAGTTCGACTTCATTGGCCTGCCCCGCGGGTACCTGCTGGACGACCAGACGGAGTCGGCGAAGAAGACACGAACCGTCAGCTGCATCGGAGGCTCCATCCAGTTCGTCTGCCTCGACCGGCATTGCTCATCTCGTCCAGGCCATAGGGAGCCGGTGGTGGAGGTGTGGACTCTGGACCTGGATCGCCGCCGGTGGAGGATGGATCAGGAGGGTTACCCTTGTCCGTGGAGAGAATTCCGGAGGCAGGTCCGCTTCATGGATGATGCCGAGGCGAGAGGCGTGGAGCCGCAGTACCCCATCTTGCTGCCGGGAGGCGCCCTCTGCCTGGTGTTGGCTAACATGTACCTCAAGAGGAGGATGATCAGGGGTTTTGTGGAGGAGTCTGATTACATTTACAGCTTCGACATGCGCAGCAAGAGGCCCCTGTGGTTCGGGCTTGTTCGTGAATACAGTACAATTGAGCCGGTTATCCTGCCTTGTGATTTCTTCGATCCTCCACCAACGCGCAAGAGGAAGCTGTCAAGTGAATCTAGCACTCCCTCTGATCCAAAATAATTGTCGTGGTTTTAGTTCTCGACACTTATTTTCGGATCGGAGGGAGAATAGTTGCTACCCTAATCAGTCTCATCGCCTTTCGGCAAGGGTGGAACTGAAGTGAGGGAGCAATATATAGCATGATGAAAGGAATCAAGAACACAATTGTCTATCTTGTACTAGATCTCAATTAGGACTCTACCAAAGCTTTGCCCGATCTGGGTGTTGTTCTTTCGCTGCGGCCATCTACTATGATTACTCAAGGTTAGGCGTGCCTTGCCACGCAGTTTTCTTCCATGAAAAGTAAAAGGAGAAATTAGATATATGTGATCAGGTATGTGCATGTGTGAAAAATGTTCCAGTGAAAATGTAGTGTTTCTATGCAGTAGAAACCATTGATGTCATTTCTTTAATTTCTATCTATGCATCCTGATATGAAATTTGCAGTAAAATACTCATGCATCAGGCACAATCATTACACTTCAGGACGTGTAAATATACGAGCAAGTGTTAGACCTTAGTTAAAAATGAGTTTTTTTCCCACAATACCTATAATGATTGTGCATATTCAACCAATTTTTCATGATACACAATTGAACAATATTAAGTTCAACAGCAAAGGCATATATTTGAATGCAAAAAACAGCTTCACATAAATCTAGCCTGAAGTCACCACGCCAGTTATTGATGAAACAATTGAGAAAACAAAAAAATACAGGGAGTAAAGGGAAAACCTTAGACACTGCTGTTTTGTTGAAAAACTTGGACAACTGAGGATGGTATGAAACACACAAAGAAGGCAGCTGCTACTACCCAAAACAGCCTGGTTGAAGCTGAAGGAAACACCCACAGTGGTTTTATAGCACTGCGCTGAAACAATAAGATGCGCGCCAGTTTTGGAAACCCAACCCTAGCCTGCACAGCTGATAGATGAGCCCCAATTGACGCGATCTTGGATTTGAAGAAGCCGAAGATGAAGCTTAGTAAAATACCAAAGCCTGCGATAATAATGGGCAAAGCAAAGGTCATCAAAGGTAGCACCAGGTACAGTGCTAGAGCCACGGCAATGATCAGAGCCGGGGCTGCCATGATAACATAAAATGTTCAGCTCATCAGGTTCTTCAGGCGTGCCAGGCCATCCAGCATGGCAAAGCCCGCGGAGGCGCAGAAATAAGTGGCCATGATAGAGCAAGCAAATGCAATGGAATCGAAAACCACGAAGGTTTGGAACAGAATCGCACGAGCACCCTGCAGTTGGTCCAGATCAACTCCCCATTTGTCCATGCGGTTAAGCACGCTGAAGGGTACCAAGAATGATGCGTTCAGGATGAGCACTGACAGGGCCAGCATGGACGCCGACTTGCCTACTCTTTCTGATTCCTTCTCCCAGTCTGGTTCAACGAGATCTCCGGCCAGGCGGTCCCAACCACCGACACCGAATTCACCACTGCTGTTTAACAAGTCGAAATATATCCATTCCCGAGGCCCCTGGTCAAACGTGTGTGCACATTAAAGAAGAGTAGAAAACTGAGATAAAAAGACGACTTGGTAGTACAATTGTTTACCAACAAGGCTAACTGCCCAGTGAGAACCGTAAACACCACATACCTTCATGCAGATCACTTCCGGGTGAAGGCTCAAGAATGCTAGATCAAGAGGCGTGTACCCCTCCTTGTTTGCAAAACTGAGGCCAACATCCGTGGTCGACATTAAAGTACAGAAGATTTTCTCACTTGTGGTATTTACGGCATTCTCACTTGCCTTAATTACAGCCAGATGAAGGGCTGTATTCCCATCTTGATCCTCTGCGTTCAGAATTTTGTTGAATTTCTTTGCTTTACAAACATATTTTACAATGTCAAGCTTTTCTTTCTCGACTGCGACATGAAGAAACGTCTGGCCAGAAGCATTGCGTGATGACTCACAATAGGGACACTCCTCAAGCAACTTAGTAACAATATCAAGTCTCCCATGCGCAGCAGCTATGTGTATGGGCACTGATCCTGAAAAGTCTGCATGCAAGGCAGAATCTTGACGTTCACCCATAACAAGTTTCACGATACTAGAGTCTTGGGCTGGTTTGCAACGTAGATACTCCCTTAGATAAGTCAAGAAATGCAGCCTCTTGTAGCGGTATTGCACGATACTATTGCGTTCCCTGCGTTGGAAGGAGAGCGATGCCAAAAAGTGCAGAGGAGTGCTCCCAGATTCATCATCTACCTGCTTAGTAAGACCTCCATTCCAGTTCAGCAGAGTCTTAACCAGCCCTGCAAATAACGTTTACAAGATTAACCATCATTCGATCGCTTGATGAGAATTCTACCATTAGGTTTCCTAATTAGACTGAACGAAAAGGCATTCTATAAATACTGGGGTCCTGATCGATGCAGGGGATCAAGAACAAACAAAAGAGGAAACGAAGTCTCCACAGTCTTCTATCACCTTTTTTTTTCAAAATTCACAAAGGACTAAAACAGGATGACCCTCCATCCCACTTTTATCTTTTATTTAACAATTGTCGCAGACATGGTAGATATTATAATTGAGAGACCAAGGAGGACGGGCAAACAAGGGGAGTTATTTCCCACATAATTTGGAGTGTACAAGATATTAAAAACTGATTCTCTGTATATTTGAACAGTTCTCAAGTCTCAAAATTAACTTTCATAAAAGCAAGAACTATTTTTTTCAGGAAGCTAACAAGATAGATGAGCAATGCACATAGTTGTTTAGTTGTTTTCAGTAAGCTCCAGGTAAGGCTGAAGTAAGTAGTAACGTACTTTTCTTTTGGTACTCTCTTGGGGAGCTCACAGGGGTTCCTGTTGTTAGAGCTTTGTGTTGTTACTACTTGGTTAATTTGGTTATGCCATAAACCAAAATATTTTAAATCTCCTACTATAAGTTATTTGGTGATCTATTTATTAGAGAGAGAGAGAGAGAGAGTCATGTTTATCTTTGGACGCAGATGGCAGTGAAGACGTGCTCTTCCATTATCCATTAACTAAAAAGACACTATGGGACTAAACTACAGAGGCACTGTCCTCACACGATCAAGACTCTTGTTATAAAAAGGACAGCCCGGTGCATATAGCTCCCACTTGCACAGGGTCTAGGGAAGGGTCCGACCACTTTTGAGTCTATTGTATGCAACCTTTACCTGCATTTCTGTAAGAGGCTGTTTCCAGGACTTGAACCCGGTCACGAGGCAACAGCTTTACCACTGCGCCAAGGCTCCCCTTCCCCGGACTCTTTTTATAAAAGAAAAAAAACATGTAACAAGTGCAGGCAGTCAAACCCTGTTAAAGCTCCTTTAAAAAAAAAGAAAACAGTGGGAAATTGATGGAGAAAACAAAACTACCGGATGTCTGGTAAAATCAATTTGCTGGTAAAAGGCTACTGTGGTTATCTAGAGTAGTAATAATATGCTGTAATGTTATTGTCAAATCAATTTGTATCCATCAGAATAAGATGGAGAAAACAAAACTACCGGATGTCTGGTAAAAGAATGGACGAAAATGGAACTGACAAGCCATCAGTTAACATACATACACACGTACCTTTGTCTAGGAGAACCACAGCAGCATGCAACGCTGTTTTCCCTGCAGGTCCTTTCCAGGACGCCATATACATATCATCTTGCTCGTCTGGCCTTTCTGTGAGCTCCCGAACAATAGCAACCCTTCGTAAAGTGGTAGCCAAGTAGAGTGGAGATATATCCTCATTGTCCACTATCTGCACCAGCATGAGCCTGCCAACTTCGGCAAGTTCCAAGTCCTTCTTAATAAGTTTCTTCACAATCTCCACATGTCCGTGGCGCACTGCCTCGTGCAAGCACGTCTCTCCTTTGAGATTTTGGGCACTCAGAAACTTGGTCATAGTAACTTGATTCATATGTGGCATCATATCGTCCAAAATATAATTGACCATAACATCGCTCCCTCCAGCAGCCGCACAATGCAGTGTTGTATCTCCTCTGTCGTTCGCTGCTGCTAAGAGCGCTCCTGCGACTTCTCTGGCCCTCGTATTCATTTCCCTCACTGTTCCAACGTTGTGAAACCTTGCAGCGATGTGAAACACCCCGTCACCGTCGGAGGTGACTCGATGACAGTTATTGAGGAAATCAGAGAATTCTTGATCAGGCGTTTCTACATCTGGGCCCTTTCGAACTGCCGCAATACCACTCGCAACATCCTGTATTGTGCAATCCATCATCATCCCTGTAGATAACAAAGTCACCGGTTCAGTCAATATATACAAGACAAATATTCGGATTTAAGGCACCTCCTTTACTTCCATAGCTATAGATTACACCACGTATTAACTGGCGAAAAGGATAAATCCTAGAAAGTATCTTATTAGCTGAGAGATAAATTATGAGATCCGAAGCACTAAATTTGTGGACCAATCTTAGTTGTATAACAAATAAATCTATATGTAGTAGGAATTTATTAAATCTAGATAATATAGCTGTATAACAAACACAATTCACCCTATCCAGAAGATACGAGAGAAAACTGTAGAGTCAAATCTTTAGTGATACGTGTCTTGATGATATTTCTCATCTAATGCTTCTCTTGGTACTAGGCTGACGAAGCAGAGTCCCATAGAAATCCTACATGAATTAACACTTTGTCTTTGAAACAATGGCAGGGATGCCATTTTTTAAAATTCACAAATGTGAATAGAAAATTACTGGAAGTTCAAAAAAGTAACAGTACAAACTACAAACTACTATTAGCGACATAAGTTTCTCCACTATTCCTCCAACCTTTTGTCACTTCTCCGAAACACCACTTCTAACTTGTAAGTTGAGTAGTAAATGGGGAGAAAGCATATATGGAAGTAAGAAAACACATTATTTATCCCGTGAATAGCATATAGAGCCTCATTATATAAGCATATATGGAAGTTTTGAGTTTATTTCAGCCATATTCACTACCCTTAAGTGGTGGAAAATGTATGTGCTCATTCGTATGGTTGTACATTCATTTGCCATTTCGGAGTGCACAATGGGCACTCACCTGTGTTGTGATGGTGTGTGTTTCAGTTTGTGCCAATGTGTTTGTCCATCATACCATGAAATAAAGGAGAAACATATCAAGCCTTCAGAGCATCTCACCAGGAAGTTTATTAATCAGAACTTTAACAGGCAGATGTTCACTGTTATCAGGCAGATGTTCATTGTTATCGGGAAGATGCTCATTGTTACCGGGTAGATGTTCCTTGTTTCCGGGCAGATGTTCCTTGTTTCCGGGCAGATGTTCCTTGCACAAGACTATGTATGCCAGAAAATCCTTCCGCAGCTCCGTTGATTCCTAAGAATATGGCATCCAGTTAACTACAGTATGTAGGCCAAAACAAGAACAAAAAATCCAGGTGATGACCACTTACAATCGGAAACCATCGAACAAGTTGATGTCCATCCCACAAGCGCATGAAATTGAATACAAAAAATCCACTATCCAAACTATAACTGAAGTGAGAAAAAATAGGGTCAAGTATTTCACACAACTACACAGGATACAAAAGAAAATAATGGAGGGAAATTGCATGAAAAATGTGTAAACTTGATTTTGAATCAGATGTAGGAGCTCCTTGAAGGCTTGAACTCCTTCGTATTTGGTTCGTAAGTAAGCAAAATGTCATCGAGTAGACATTCTAGCTACATGAGATCAGCTTTTATGTTGATGCGAATCATGCACATAGCTGAATGGTAGAGATGTTATTGCTTTGTACATTGAAAATCAATTTACCTTAAAAATATGAGACAGATTCCAACATCTGATTCAAAATCAACGCCATTCAGAATGTTGACTTTGTGTCTAAACACTTAGTGTTTGGCATTTGAAATAAAATATTCACCACAATAGTAAGCATATGGATTCCTTATTGAGCCTTTTCCTAGCGTCATCTTGAACATGCCTGCAAGCATCATAGCTGAGGCCCAACATAAGGATGGTTGTTGAAAACGAGTTCGCGGCGACGGCGGGGCTGAAGGTGAGGTCATAGGGGATGGAGGATCTCCATTGAGGGCTTCGATCGAGGAGTAGGAGCAGGAGTGTGTGGCTTCGGCGGATGCGCAAGAGTGCGCGGAAGGGGAGGAGGAGTCCTTTTTTGTTATGGGGGGACAATTCTTTTGACGCACGGACGAATGCATTGCAGTGAAGACAATTACAAAAAGTTGATGCTTGTGGCCAGGAAGAAAGGAGACATATGTGGCCCATGTGAAGACCCTAGCTTCGACCAACACATCAGATCATCTGAATAATACTCCATGTTTTTAAACGCAAGGACCCTAAATGATCTATGGTTCTGCGATTTAGGCACATGATACTCGAGAAGATAGCTAAATAGGTCCAATTTTTACAAAATAGAGCCACTCACATTTGTCTCATTATAAACCAAATTGCAGAAATACAGTAGAAAAAAAGGTGCAGTTAAGGTAGCTAGATAGTGGTGCACTGAACTAATTTTGAAACCTGTTGCTGAAAAGTAGCTATGGGAAAGTTATTGTCTTGTTTGGCAAATCCAATCAAAGTTATATCGCGAAATACAAAACAAAACCTTAAACTGAACGGTTTATCCCTGATATGGTTTTTTTACATCAAGACATGATCTTAAACTCACTTGATGGCAGTTGTACCAACACTGTCAAATTGTGCAAAGCAGTTCAACAACACAAGACTGTCAAATTTCACCATGATTCCAAACACAGCCAAAATTCTACATGATCCTATTTCCTTTAGATCACCCTCTGCCTGACATACGGTCTGGTTGCTACATGTCAAGGGATCCTACATTGACGGCTAAACAAAGTGAGTGGGGGACGGGGCCCACTGAGTTAATACTGAAGTTTCACGGCATACAAGTTAGGAAATGAATCAAGTTTAAGAACCTCAAAACAATTCGTGAAAGAGCACATACCTGTCCTGTTGTCTAGGTACTTTGGGAAACTGGTACTCCCAGCTACGAAAATTAATTGCATAGTTCATGGTTACGGTAAGTGCATCACAGATGTTGCATCTTGTTTCCTGGTGACGCTCGGTGGGATCAACACCTTTGGTGGTATCTGGTCGAGAGTCCAGAATACTGAGCTTCTGATCACACATGTTGAAAGCGTATAAAGTCCATTGGTGATCATGAAAGACTGGAATGAATACCTAGATACAAACAAACAACAATGTTCAATTTGTATTACCTAACTGAATCCATTTCATATGCATATAAGATATAACACAAACTGGGCTGGTTTAATAGCATAACGAAATCAGGTTTATCTAATTTATTGACCCTAGCTTTCCTGTACGAAGTGCAAGAAAGAGATCGTACCATATGTGATTGTGAAACATTATACAGTACTGATTCATAGAATATTTTTTTAAGATCCTTGGGATCCGAATGCCCACTCATTGATTTTTCTGCCCATTTTGGATCAACATAATGCCTCCAACAGAGACACATGGTTTTCCAAAAATCACAAGCATCCTCTCTCTTCATGTCGCTAACAACAATGCTTAGCCAATTAATCATCGTTTTTTCTTTTTTCTTTTTTTTGCTCGGTGTTCATGTTTTCTTCAATCTTCACTAATTCCGGAAGATTTTTGAACCTTCAACAGACAACACCCACAGCGTGGAAAAGCAATAAGGAACCACATTATGAGAAAATAGGCAAGTAACAACCACTACTTACTACTATATAACGTATAACACTTACCGCTTTTGCCATATAGGTGATGGGATAGTGGTAGTAATGTCATGATACAAACGCTTCAGTATTTTGGTGTCTGGTCTAGGAATATATTGTCGTTTCACCAAGAAAGGAGACTTTAATGCCTTGCTTGGCTCGACTCGAATCTTTGTTACGGGAGCAACCTTATATGGGGGTGCGTCCTGTATATCGCAGTTGACGAGTTCACAATTGAAGAAAAGTGAAAACAAGATATAATAATGAGGACAGTGAAAAAAAAAACACTCCATATATAATAAGCTGGAACCAACAAAACTATAGCAGAACTCATATAAGAGATTACACAAGATGCCTCCCATTGTCATCAACTTCACCTATTAGTACGAGAAACCAGTATGTGTCATCCAGACAGAGTAAAGATACGCAGAGGTCAGAAATGCGTTTACAGGCTGTTCATTTATGTGGCAAGGCAGAGCACATACACACTTAGGCCTTGTTCGGTTTGGGAAGGTTTGAAGAGGTTTGAAAGTGATTGAAAGGGATTAAATCCCTTGCAAGTCAAAATCCTTCTCAAACCTCCCCAATCCCCTTCAATCCCTGTGGCAAGGGGATTAACCGAACACGGCCTTAAGGATGAAACTGGAGGCAACGGTTGTGATATTCTTTTGATCAATAAAACCGGGCGTATGCTTAAAAACAAGGGACAAGTAATTAGCACCTGAATATCCGGAGAAGACATTGGAGGACAGCGATATCTCTGCCAATCTTGGGAGGAAATTGACGCCGCAAGGATTGGCGATGGATCAGAGAGAGAGCTCCCTGGCACAGCTTTTATAGACGTTGAACATAGCTACCTACTACCATTACCCAGCAGGAGCTTTCCCAGAAGCTACATGGCTACCTACCATTATCAGACTTGAGATAGATAATAATAATAGAAAATTAAAAAAAAACGGTTAAGGGCCTAACCACCCATGCCAGCCGGTCCCGGATCTGCGCAGCGGCGGCGTGGACAACGGCGGCTCATTGGCTCTCCGCAGCCGGAGCAGCTGGGTGGCGCTTGGAGTGCTGGGCGCCGCCTGGCCTCCCCTCGGTGGCGCGGACATGGAGATGGAGGGGCGGGGCACTCGGAACTCTTGTCGAACATGAAACACACCTGGATGAACCAACGACGGAGAACGAGACTTGCAGGCCGCAAGTGGAGTATAAGGCGATAAGGAACGGACATATGTACTAGGAAATTGCTTCCGGTTGGCTCTCTCTCTCCTCGCTGCCCGTGCGGCCGGCGAGCTCGCCAGCTGCCGGAGACGGGGGAGAAGGGGGGGAGTACAGTGTCTGCGAGGTGGGCTCTTGCGGCGCTACGTAAGCAGGCCCATGAAATTGCTTTCAAGGCCCAAATGGGCCCAAAGGCTTTTCGGCAAGAAGGCCTAGTAGGAATCCGCCTCCATCTCGAAAAACAGCCGGAGCTCTCCCCGAAAACCTTTTCCGCAAACCCTCCGTCCCCGCCGCCATGGAAGACACCACCATGCCGCCGCCGCCGCCGCAGCAGCAGGCGCCCGAGCTCACCGGGGAGAAGCGCAAGAGGGAGGAGGAGCCTCCGAAGGCAGCCTCCGGGGAGAATCCAGCCATGGAGGACCCCACGCAGCCGCCGGCGCCGCAGCAGGAGGCCGAGCCCGCCGGGGAGAAGCGCAAGAGGGAGGAGGAGTCGCCGGAGGCAGCCGCCGGAGACGCCCCACCACCAGCATCAGCCGCACCCGTCGCAGATGAGGCCGCCACCGCAGGCGGCGGGGGCGAGCGGCACCCGATGTCGAAGACGAGCCTGTGCTCCTTCTTCCGGCGGCGGGGGGGCGGCCCGGACGGGTGCAACCACGGGGAGGCGTGCCGGTACGCGCACACGGAGGAGGAGCTGCGCCCGCGGCCCGACGGCACCTGGGACCCCACCTCCGACCGGGCCAAGAAGCTGCGCAGGGTCTCCGAGGAGGAGGACGGGGAGGAGAAGGCGAGGGGGCGGTGGGGGCAGGAGGAGGAGGTCACCTTCGACGAGGCCTCGCTCGACAAGTGCCTCCTCGGCCTCTCCCGGCACTGGCTCACCGACAGGCTCAAGGCCTTCCTCGACGACCAGGCAAGTTCTACTACTGCTGCTTGTCTCATAGAGTACCTCCTACTACTTCATTTGTGTGTCCAGAAATAGTCTAGTAAAGTATGAATTAGATTTTCATCGTCAAGTACCGAAGTAGGCCATCTACTTACATTGGATTAGATTGAAGAACTGTACATTGCACTGAAACCACTGGAATCGGTATCCGACAGTGGCATTGGATTCAGAATGCCCCATAACTCTGAGGCTACTAACTACTCCCTCCGTAAACAAATATAAGAGTGTTTAGGTCACTACTTTAGTGATCTAAACGCTCTTATATTTCTTTACAGAGGGAGTAAGTTTGATGTACTTATTAGAAAGAGTTCATGATAGTTCATTGGCTAGACCCAGAGAGTTTCTCGGTGGCTATTGAGGGCGTGCTACGCACTGGCTTAAGGATACAAGATTTTTCTAAGACAGGTTGAATCACCTAACACAGGCTAGTATATAGTACTTCTGAAACAAATTGGTGTTACCTGACAACGGAATACCAGTTTACATGAATTCGTCGCGAGCACGCCCAGCAGATTATAGTGTGGGTTTTTGCAGATACGCGAGGCTAGTCATATGTTGTATGAATTAGGCAGGACAGGATGACATGTTGCTCACCTTGCCATGTTTTTAGAGAAGAACTGGCTTTTTAACGGCTTTATGTTTGGCAACCAAAAGCTTGTGCTGCTGAATTGCATACAAATTGTCTTCACATCTTTTGTGGATTTGTTTTATGTCCCGTAACCTCCTCTCGGTGTTTTTTGTTTTTGTTTTTGAAATAAACCTTATGTTGATCTCTTTTATTGTGCAAATCAACAGAATAACATCTTGATATAACAACTGACACAACTGAGTTAACGTTTCTGATCTGATTTAGCGGAAAAAATCATGGATTAAATAAATTGTCTGGTTCATAATAAGGTTGAAATCAACACAAGATGCTTATGTTCTGGGTTGAAGTATTTTTGAGAATTAAAAAATATTAAAAGCGCATCTGTATCATGTGAAGTATACTTCATTTGTCTATTTTATGCTACTTTAATGCTATAACTTCAATGATGGTTGTGCAGGGAATCTCATATGCAGTAGCAAAGAAGAAGAAAGGAATGACTGTTGGTTTTGTGACCTTTGAAAACGTTGAACAACTGAAAAATGCCGTGGAGGTAATTGTCCATTGGTTCGTGCTAGCGACCTGTTTGGCCATAGAACAAGTGATAATTAATTTTTGCCTCACAACTTGAGTAGGTCCTTAAGGAGAATCGATCTGGTGGAAAGCAAATAAAGATAGCAGATGCCAATCGCAGGTCTCATCAGAAGTTGCACTCAGAAGGGCCAGTATCTAATAATGGAGCAGCAACAGAAAACAGTGGTGACACTGCTGCTCCTGCTGACGGAACATCCGGACCTGAAGCAGCAGCAGCTAGTAAAAGAACTGTGCGTGACGCAGTTACGCCCCTTGCGCATATGACATACAGTGATCAGCTAGAGCACAAAAAAAGTTCAGTTGCACAGCTACTTAAGAAACTTGTAAGATCAATTTCATGTCCATCCACCATTTTCATCTCTGAAGCAACTGTATATTTGCTGAAGTTGTGTTCACTTATCTTGTTGTCTTGTACTGCAGACTCGGAATGCTAAGAAAGCTTGCCCAGCTGATGTTACATTACCAGATTGGATTTCCAACGCAAAGCAAATTGGTAACCTTCTACTCGTAGTATTGAACTGTTGATGTGCTATTCTCAGTACTTCTGTTGATCACCATGTATGTGTTTTACGAACACCTGGATATGAGATACAATATGGTATTCAATTTTTATTGTTCCTAGGCCGGTTACACAAAATAATAGATACATACTGTTGATATTGATAAGATATGTGTGTAACCTTGATTCACTACAGGGTAACAATTTACATTTCCGAGGATCATGCATGGGATTGCATAGGCAATAGATACATGGCATCCTTATGTAGTGGATGCTTGGCCCCTTGCCCTTTCCTAACACAACAACTCCTAACAGATTTGACTTTCTTATCCTAGACTTCGGATGCCTGTTGGACTTTGTCCTGATCCAACTATTTCCTATTCCACTCTCATTCACCTGGACTCTGCTTGTCCACTATGTATGTGCACAACAATTATTAACATTAGCTATGCTCTGAGCAGCTTGCAATTTTGTTTATGGTGTTGTCCTGTTAATGAACTCCTGGATTTGTTATCTGGAATGCTTAAAGGGAAACTTCAGAAAGTTGGGAACTCTTGCACTGCAGCACTGCTTCTATTTCAGTACCATTTAGAGTCTCTTCACCAAAATACAGAGATTATCTTGCTCGAGTATAAAGTGTCTGTCAAGCTTTATCTCGATGAAAGTGAACACAATTAGCAGTGTAGCACACAATACACAGAGCTTTCTGGAAGAAAAATAACTTTTATTATTTTTCACCTATGAGTGTTTGCAACACATACAATTTGTGAGTTCATTTGCTTTGCTCTGCTAACCCGACTAATAATCCTGAGTACCCGGCACATGTTATTTCATTGTTCTAAACAAAGAAATCTTACAGAAGGTTGTTTTTGGCTGTATAGCACACAACACACAAAGCTTTCTGAGAAAAAAAATCTTTTATTAATATTCACCTTTGAGTGTTTGCAACACATACAATTTGTGAGTTCATTTGCTTTACTCTGCTGAGCCGACTAATAATCCCGAGTACCCAACACACGTTATTTCATTGTTCTAAACAAAGAAATCTTACAAAAGGTTTTCTTGGCTGTATCCTAAAACTAAACATATGCGGGGTAGCAGTTCTTTGTAGGTAACTGGCATAAGCATGTTACATTAGCTGCAATCTGCCAAACGCGTTTTCATGCCCCACTTCTTGTATGATCTTTTGCTCTTTAGCTTGTGCTAAGTGTCTGTCCAATCATCCAGGTGGTCTTTCTTGCAAGCTTGAAGGCATTCTGGAGTCCCCAGTGATTGATGGGTATCGTAATAAGTGTGAGTTCTCTGTGGGACATTCCTTGGCGGGTAAAAAGACGGTAGGGTTTATGCTTGGGAATTTCAGGTTGGTTTGTTGCTTCCTCTTTCTTTTTTTCTTTTTTTCTTTGTTGTCCATTGGTCTTCCAGCATTAATGATTGATACAACAAAATCTCAGGGAGGGTGTGACTGCTGTTGAGGAACCTGTGGACTGCCCAAATGTTTCAGCAATGTCCTGTAAATATGCTATGATATTCCAAGATTTTCTGCAGTTATCATGCTTACCAGCGTGGAACAGAGTTGATAATTCTGGGTTTTGGCGCCAATTCACGGTAACTCTCGCTAAGCATTTAAATCTGCATCGCATGCTTCTGTTTCTGTTTTCTTTTGAGATTCTGCATAGTTAATTTCTCTGTGCTTATCCACCTGACAGGGGTAACTGTTTATTCTGTGGTTTCCATATTAGGTTCGAGAGGGAAGAAGTCCAGCTCAAGCTGTTGTTGCACAAGATACACAAACACAAATATCAGAAGTCATGATTATTATCCAGGTTGTTTAGACTGACAATGAGATGTGCAGTCAGTTCAGTGCAGTACAAATTTCCTGTTGGCAGTACCACTGACATGCTATACTTTTCTATATTTCCAGGTATGCTCCACAGGTGTTGATGAGGTACTGATGAAAGATGAGTTTGCCAAATTGTCCAAGACACTGGTGCAGGGGGCTGCAACATGCTCACCTCCATTGCCTCTAACAACTATAGTAGTTCAAGTAAGTTTAAACAGTTGCATCAGAGCTATGATTCTATGCATTTTTTCCTTCAGGAATTCTGTGTTGCCTATGTCCATTAAGTTACTCTAGATGTAGTTTTATCGTAGTTTGTTAACTTAATATGTATTACACTCCTCTGTGACAGTTCAGTAAGCCTGCTTAGCACTTGCCACCTAGTTGGTGACTTTGTACTTTTGAATAGTTATATAGCAGACTTTATTGTTTGAACTGAACTTTACAAAGCTTTCTCTCGATTTCAAAATAGCAGTCATTTTAAAACATGTGCAATCAAACTTTTAAGACTTTGCCAACTAATACAGTTATACACAATTTTGGGAACGTGGTGACTGGTGAGTGATTTTTATGGCTATGTCTATTCTTCATTCAAGCTTAGACATGTCGGGTGCAGTTTGTTTCGAGAAGTAGTCTTCTTTGTTATTCTTGAAATATTCGCTGCTAATGAGATTTTCACTCATGCAGGATCACGTAGGAATATCAAATGTAGCACCAGCTGACTGTCCACTGATCCCACTATTGGCTCCAGAAGTGGACCAATCAGAAGAGGGAGCAGTGGATAAAACAAGAATCCATGACCACATTAGCAATCTTCGGTTCTCTCTATCACCAACAGCATTTTTTCAGGTCTATCTGAACTGCAAACCACTTTGCCAATTAAGCTTTGTTGTTAACTTTGGTATTAACTCACAAGTACACAGGTTAATACTCTTGCTGCAGAAAGATTGTACACCCTTGCTGGTGATTGGGCCAATCTCAATTCGGACACATTACTTTTTGACGTATGCTGTGGGACTGGAACAATTGGCCTGACATTAGCCCACCGTGTTGGAATGGTAATTTCTTTTGCACGTTTCATCTTACTGTCAATGCTGGTTCTTGTTTCCAGTATATTGCACAACACAGTTGTGGAACATTCATGTTAGATGGCTCCGTCATTGCTTTGAAATAGCATTTCTCATAGTTTCGTTGCTGAATATGCTAGGTTGTTGGAATTGAAATGAATGAATCAGCAGTTGTGGATGCTCAGAGAAATGCTCTTATTAACGGTATAAAAAATTGCCGTTTTGTCTGCGGGAAGGTGAGACTCATTAACCCTAATGAATGATTCTATTACTCTGGTGTCACTGATCATGAATCATCTTCACATTTGACTTCCCAATTGTTTGTACTCACCACAATAATCTCAACTGAATCCTCATCCTGGGAATAAACAGGCTGAAGATGTGATGGGGTCTCTTCTCACAGAGTATCTTGGTTCGCCACAGCAGCACATTGCAGCTTCTGAAAGTAATTCAGAAGTTAATGGTACAGGAAAGAAAGAGGATATAGTTGGTGGTGCAGAGGATAATGGTAAAAGTATGGAGAGCTTAACAGAGAAAAATGACACTGGTGAGATAAATGAGGACTTGGATGATGGGGTTAGCAAAGAGTTGGAAGGTGGACATGAGCAATGCAATGAGGCTGTTCGTAACCAAAATAGCGAGGAAGCATCATCATTGGTCAATGAGGAGTCCGTTGATGCAAAAGCAGCTGACTGTTCAGAACACACCAAAACACGCGAGGAAGGTTCTTCGATTTCTAAAAATGATGTGCTTGCAGCTACTGCATGTCAGTTCAAGAACTTTGTTGCTATTGTAGATCCTCCACGTGCTGGGCTTCACCCTACTGTAAGTAAATTTCAGTCTGTAGTTTTCTTATCATAAATAATAGTTACTTTTATGTTTGGAAATGCTTACTCGAGTCTTAATACCTGATACCTTGGAGCAAGTCTTAGCCCTTTGGTTGCTTAATATATCGTTCTTACCTGTGATATATTGTTAAATGCATGTCACGGATGTCCATATAAATGAAGCAGGCTTTACAGAAATTTTGTTTTTAATAGAGCTGGTGATTACTAGAGTAGTGCGGTTGCATTGCCAGGTACAGTAGATATCCAGGATGTTGTTACAATAATAATACTAAAAATTATGTATAGATTTGAATTTAATATGTAAATTACCATGCTGTGAAGCTGTTTCTTCCTGCATTATGACCCAACTAGCAAGCATGAACCTTGTCATTTACGAACGAAATTTGCACTACTAAATAGCACCATGATAGTTGGTTGAAGCACCCAATGCTGATTGGTTCTACATATACATTGTTTTATTATTATGCCATTCTGCTTGTGATTGGACTACCGACCTTTGTGGAGGATCAAGCTCACATCTTGAATATTTAATAGGTGATCAAGGTATTGAGGACCCATCCACGCATACGTCGTCTAGTGTAAGTACTCCCTATACCTGTTCTGTACTATACTGGTGAGCAGAGAAGTGATGTGAGCTCTGTACTCTACTGGTGAACAGAGAAGTAATGTGAGCTCTGTACTCTACTGGTGAACAGAGAAGTAAAGTTTCCCATCACGAGGTTGTCATGCCATGTGGGAACAAAAATGCATTATTGAAATCTCAAATCTCTGTTGGAAAACATTCTAGAAGAAGTAAAAAGAAAGAGAAACAAAGACCTGTAGTTTTTCAGAAGTACGCATACGTCGTCTAGTGTAAGTACTCCCTATACCTGTTCTGTACTATACTGGTGAGCAGAGAAGTGATGTGAGCTCTGTACTCTACTGGTGAACAGAGAAGTAATGTGAGCTCTGTACTCTACTGGTGAACAGAGAAGTAAAGTTTCCCATCACGAGGTTGTCATGCCATGTGGGAACAAAAATGCATTATTGAAATCTCAAATCTCTGTTGGAAAACATTCTAGAAGAAGTAAAAAGAAAGAGAAACAAAGACCTGTAGTTTTTCAGAAGTTTAAACACGTAATATTTACATGTACTTTACTTCTTACTGCTCTGACATTTAATGTTTGTGTTTCGATTTTACCAGGTACATTTCCTGCAATCCAGACACTCTAGTTGCCAACGCGATCGAGCTCTGCACCCCCTCAACCGAGCACAGGGAGAAGAACAAGGGCCACCGCGGATGGCGAAACATGAGCAGCGCCGGGCTCGCGAGGCAGAGGACCAAGTCGATGCCCAACTCGGAGCCCTTTGTCCCCAAGAGGGCCATGGCGGTCGATCTGTTCCCCCACACGTCGCACTGCGAGATGGTCATGCTCTTCGAGCGGTGAACGAAGCAGTCATTGTTCATTCATTTAATCCTCATCACTCTAGAGGTTGTTTTATCTGCGTTGAGGATTATACAGTACCAAATTTCTTTGGGTCTGCCCTTGTTGTTGTACCAGATGTACTTGACTTGGAAACCTAGAACCCTGACACAGTAGTTGAGTGGAGATCATCTGTGTTGCTATTCTCAACTGCATTTCTTTTTTATTTTTCTGCCTTGTTGGATGGACGCTGGAACTCAACCAACGACCCAGATCTGCCACGTCCAGAATTCTAATGGTCCAGTGCCATTGCCATTCTGTCAGGTAAAACCTTAGAAATTGCAGTGGTCCAGAGCCACTTTTTGGCAGGGAAAACCTTTAGAAATTGCAATGGTCCAGAGCCATTCTTGGCAGGGAAATTGCAATGGTCCTAGTGTCTGCACATGCTGTGATGAACAGTAGTAGTTTCATCAGATTTATTTGGCCTTGATTGCTATCTTGTCAGAGAAGTTAAGTTGCTACTGATTTGGGCAGCCAAACCAGACAAACATGGCCCACATAGATATAAATGAAAAATATCTATGGATGTAGTGGGTTTCATTTTCTGGTGCCCACAGGAAAGCAACGGCTCCCAATGGCAGTAGCAATCTCATCATCACAAGAGGATGATGAAAAAAAAATTTAAAAGCAGAGGAGGTGTGGTAGGTCCAGCATCATGTTCATCCGAATTTGAGGGCAACCCTTCTTGCCTTTATTGATGCCAAAGGCAGAGATGCAAAGGCGTCTACTAGGTGTCAAAGAGGAGCATGGGTGTGTATTTGCTAACTTGATTTTGTGAGATTTTCCGTGCCTAATTTGTAGAGAAATTATTAAATATTTACTACTCGTCTTGTTTATACCTCTCCCGACATCGAACTAACTATCCTCGCTTCACTTGATGTATGACCTAAAGATTCGGAAATCGGCATCCAATCATGAAGTTTATAAATTGCGGTTATGTTTTGCTAAAAATTGCAAAATTTAGCACTAGGACTGGGAAGGATCATGGGTTTGTAGGTGGATCGATAAGCATTGAAGCGCACACCAGCCTTGACCCTAGGACGAGGTCTCTGCTCATGGAATATAAATTCGGTGGTGCAATGCAACTAATAACACCCACTGACTATGCCGGTGGTGGTTATGATGAGATGAACTCTCTATGCAGGTGAAGGATACCGAGCAGTGAGATGAGCACGTGCCAAGTCGTCCCGCCTTGTTTGGCCGCCGGGCAATAATAATGCCTTGAATTGTGGGAGTACTACTAGCAAAGTCGTCCTTGACCTTTTGCTACTCCTAGATGCCACAACTCGAATTTAATGCCCAATCATAAGGTGGTGTAGGTACTAAATCATGTTCATGAACTTTAATTACATGTTGTGGAGTTACCGTTTTAAGATAATAAATCATGTTCATGAACTTTAATTATGATGTCCAAATGTTTCTGTAGATACTAGTCAGTAGTCACAAAAACTTCATAACCCTTCCCAGTGCTCCAAGGTGTGCTCCAAGGTGTACAGGTGCTAAGGACGCCATATAGACAACAAAAAGTGATGTGGCAAAGCAATTAAAAAGGAGAGAGAGAGCATTATGATGACCCTAGAAAGAAACGGTGCTAAGCACATGAACCTATATAAAGTAACTACCAACCAATACATGAAGGAGTTTAATTACTAAACAATTTCATAAGGAAAGATTAGCTACAAAAGCTAAGCACCTATGCATTGGGAAGACTAATTGCTAAGATTTTTAGGCTGGTTGTAATGGGAATTCATAGGTAGTATCATGCATGCCAACTAAGCAATTTTTATGAGGTGGCATAAAATTAAATGAAGAAAGAGAGACTTGAGTATCATATCATGATACCGTATCATATTAAATGATGTGCTACTTTGTGTCATGCATGGCAATAAATATAGTCATGTATAATACCAACATATGATACCATGCATTACGAATGTAGTATTATATGCATGATACTAGTATATGATACTCCCCATTACAACCAGCCTTAATGCACTTAGCATCTCATCTAAGCACCCAGCATTGGAAGAGGCCTAAGTTCACTGCGCTTGCATTTAACTATACTCTCTCCGTCTCATAATATAAGACGTTTCACTAGTAGGAAAACACCTATTAGTCCCGGTCCGTAAGGGCCTTTAGTCCCGGTTCATGAACCGGGACTAATGGGTCGTTACTAATACCTCCACCCATTAGTCCCGGTTCAAACACGAACCGGGACCAATGCGCCTCCACGTGGCCTGTGCGCTGAGCCCAGTCGGGGGGGCCTTTGGTCCCGGTTGGTGGCACCAACCGGGACCAAAAATCCATGTTTTTTTAGAAAAGTGGCTGCTTTAGGGGGTTTGGGGGTTATTTTTAGGTTGTTATTAGCTAGCTAATAGAGAGAAGTGTCCTCTCTTATATCTTCGTCCTTGGTTTACCAACGCTTCTACTATATATGTTCATTTCACCCGCTGATATAATAACTCATGCATGCTCGCATCATACATCATCATATATAATAACAAGTCCTACTAATCATGCATCATCATACAACTTCTACTCGTTATTAATAATAAGTCATACGATCATCATCCTCATAGTCATCGAACGCAACCCTAAATAATTATTCTTAGCACATGATCATTAGTATCAGGTAGGACCTAAACATCCTTATGGTAAAATAGCATAAAACAATATAGACCCTGACTCTCCATTATGAAGAATGGCGATCATCCTGTCTCCAATTCTTGCCCTTCGCTGCTTTTTGCTTCCAAGAAGCTCCTTACGACTGTCCATACATTTTTTCCATTCTTTGATTGTGATGTCTCCACTTCTTTTAGAAGCCCGGTATGGACAGTTGAGATTCGTAGGAAGACCTGGTTGTATGTTCAAAACATGAACGGTACCGTGCATATACATCAGATGAGGCACACAATCATTCGGGATTATCTGTTGAAAAACATAGTAATAACTTCGTAGTTAGCAATGATGTACTAGTTTTAGAAGTGTGCAAAAAGATGCACGGATGTCGTAATACTAAAAAATCTTACCAGGGTATCTCCATGGTAGTTATCGTAGTTCAACACGTGCACTAGTGGCACGTATTGACCATAATGTTGAGGAGTTTGATTGTAGATATTGTAATTCTCAAGATCAGTACAAAATGCGACCAGAAGATTTTTCTTCTAATAAGTTAATTCGGAGCCTTCGGTGTAGTAGGTTCTGTCTACCATCTTCCGCACATCCTTTGAAGAATGAAAATAAGCTATCAACGGAAATAAGTTGTCAACTATTTTGAAGCGCCGATCTTCGTCCAGCTCAATGAACCTGTCGCACATACCTCGGTCGTCGTGGCACCAGTCGCACTCCCCCGGGCGGTTTTTATCGTCCGAGTACGACATTTCCGGCCTATGTTCATAATTCAAATATTAAACTAGATCATTATTATTAATCACGGGTTAACTATCGGTGATGTATGTAGCTCCTCCTTTTATTTCCGAGTGCATTATTACACCAAATTGTCTAGCACACGGGAATGAAGGAGAACTTATCCAATATGAGCATTCAATAAGCAAAACCAAATCATAAAATAAAGTAGTATTCAAATTAGCATGCATTCAATAATTATAAGCAAAAGTACATCATCTCTTGGTGTCCGTACATCGTCGAATATTATCACTAATATAGCATCACTAATACAACTAGAACCGTAGCGCCCGACGGGTATCGTCGCGGGCGGTGGACACCCAAAGATAAGGAACCATCACAGGATCATAGCTCCAGTGAGATCCCTGAAGAACCTGCCAGGTATTGTCGAACCTGCCCTCCAATGCAACCATGTAGCGATGGACGTGCTCGTCCTCCTCGCTGACACGGTGACGTACCACCTCCGCGGTGTCCGGAAGCCTCAGCACCGTCACTGGCCCACGCGACCGCCACTAAACAAGGATCGGGTCAACAACGGGCTGCCTCCTCACCAACCTACGTCCCCCGGAAGGTAGCACCTCCCAATACTAGCCCGACGGAGCCCAGTCCCGAACATGGCCCTGATCAAGCAGGCCTCCACCGCCGAGTCGACGACGACGAGGATGCGGGATAGGCATCGCCGACATCGATGCGGGAACTACTTCTATATATAGTTAAATAAAGTAGTTTTATTAATCAAATCAACTATCTAGTTCAACTACTAAGCACTTACTATAAATAAATAAAGTAGTACTAACTAAAAACAAACTACTTCTATATATAGTAAAATAAATTAGCTTATTAAATCAACTAGCTAGTTCAACTATATATGAAGCACTTACTATAAATAAAAAAATAGTACTTACTAAAAATAAACTAGTATTTTTCTAACTAATTATATTAAACACTTTCTCTTCTTATTTTTTCCTTTTTCTAAATACTATGAACAAAAAAACATTAAAATTCTATGAACAAAATTAATTACACAACCTAAATATCCCCAAAAAAATCTATTAACAATAATATCACCAAACATGCATATTCAACAATAATATCACCAAAAAAATCTATTAACAGAAAAAAAATCTAACACAATATAAACAAATTAATTACACAATCTAAATTAACATACTATGAACTACATATCTAAATTACTACACATCTAATTTAACAAAAAAATCTTAAAAAAATCTAACACAATATGAACAAATTAATTACACAATCTAAATTAACATACTATGAACTACATATCTAAATTACTACACATCTAATCTAACAAAAAAAATCTATGAACTACACAAAAATCTAACAAAAATCATAAAAAGTTGCTCACGGCGACGGCTACGGCGACGGCGAGGTGCGGCGCGGGGCGGCGCGGGGCGGCGACGGCGACGGCGAGGTGCGGCGCGGGGCGGCGACGGCGTCGGGGCGGCGCGAGCCGGGGCGGCGACGTCGGGGCGCGCGGCAGGGCGGGGCGGGGCGGCGACGGCGTCGGGGCGGGACGGGGCGGCGACGGCGTCGGGGCAGGGCGGCGACAGCGAGGTGGCGGCAGGGGACGGCGCGCGGCATCGGGAGAGGAGGAGGGAGAGATCGAAGTGGGGATGCGGTTCTGAAATTTTCCTAAGTGCTACTTATATAGCAAAGGCTTTGGTCCCGGTTCGTGACACCAACCGGGACCAATGCCCCCTTTAGTCCCGGTTGGTGGCACCAATCGGGACCAAAGGCCTCTTTTCAGCAGCCCAAAGGGCGGGAAACAAAGACCTTTGGTCCCGGTTGGTGTCGCCAACCGGGACTAAAGAGGGGCATTGGTCCCGGTTTCAGCCACCAACCGGGACTAAAGAGGGACATTGGTCCCGGTTGGAGCCACCAACCGGTACCAATGGACCCGTCTAATGACTTATTTATTTTTTGCAGCTGTTTTTTAGTTGATTCTTTCTGCAGTTGTTTTTTAGTCCCACCTCGCCAAGCGAGAGGCACTCACAGCTGTTTATAAGCCCTGAGTGCAGAGACGATGAAGAAGAGGCTCAATGCTCACCTGCACGTTGGTTAGCTTCAAGCCTTAAGAAATAGGATAGACTGCACAGAGCTATGTGCAGTGCATTTGACACTATCCCGAAAGGCTTGAAGCAAATTAACGAGCATTGCGCCTTTTTTTATTTTTATTGACTTTTTACAACTCAGAAATAAATAGAAAAAAATATATATAGCAGAAAAGAAAAAAAACTATATAAAAACTACTCAGAAACAAATAGAAGGAAAAATAGTTGTAATTAACTTTACTAAAAAAATGAGCATAGATGCTTGTTTTTAATGGCTTATTACCACTCAGACATAAATAAATAAATAATGTAGCAGAAAAGAAAAAAAACTATATAAAAAACTACTCAGAAATAAATAGAAGAAAAAATAGTTTTGATTAACTTTACTAAAAAAATGAGGATAGATGCTTATTTTTAATGACTTATTACAGCTCAGAAATAAATAGAAGAAAAAATAGTTGTGATTAACTTTACTAAAAAATGAGCATAGATGATTATTTTTAATGACTTATTACAACTCAGAAATAAAAAGAAAAAAATAAATATAGCAGAAAAGAAAAGAAAACTATATAAAAAACTACTCAGAAATAAATAGAAGAAAAAATAGTTGTGATTAAATTTACTAAAAATATGAGCATAGATGCGCTTATAGAGAAAATTCGACCTAAATTCATAATAAATTTCTACTAACTTCAGAGAAATTCAGTATGAACTTAGGTCAAATTCCCTGTATAAGGGCATCTATTTTCATTTTGAGAGGAGCTCAACACGGCAGAGAGGGAGGGGCTTATAAACCGGTGTGAACCCCCTTCGGTTGGCGAGGTGGGACTAAACTCTGGCCGCAACGAGGACCAACCCTTTAGTCCCGGTTGGTGGTATGAACCGGGACTAATGGGCTGCCTTTGGTCCCGGTTCATGCCTCCAATCGAGACAAATAGTGATGGGCCAGGAACGAGGACCATTGATCCCGGTTCGTCCCACCAACCGGGACCAAAAGGTCCAGACGAACCGGGACCAATGGCCCACGTGGTCCGGCCGGCCACCGGGGCTCACGAACCGGGTCCAGTGCCCCCATCGGTCTCGGTTCTGGACTGAACCGAGACTAATGGGTTGGCCCTGCCTGAACCATTGCCTCCTTTTTTACCCGTGTTTATGTAAGTTAGGGACTTTTACGGGATCAGTAAGAGCAATGACGAACGACGAGTGAAAACCCAACAAAGAGCTATTCTTGGCAATGAAACAAAAAAGGCAATTTCTTTTTGGTGAAGGAGATAAAAGGACATTTCACATGCGTCTAGAGGCAAAAGCATCGTTTCATGGGGTCTTTTTACGGGCTTTCTTTTTTTGCGTGTATGTGCGTGATGGCCGATTCCAACTGCTTCATGTTTGGCGTGTATATATTGGGGGCAAAATTTCATGATTTGACCTTTTTTCTTACCGCCAGGGCCCCTGGCGGTAGGGTACTAATCCACGTCAGCACACGAAAACGGCCGACGTCCCCTCCCTCGCATCCTACCGCCAGGGCACCTGGCGGTAGCCTGTCTAACCCTACCGCCAGGACCCTTTGCGGTAGGGTCCGGGCAGTTATTTTGCCCGAGACCCTGCGCCCCTGCCCATCTCCCCACCCCTCCCCCTCCTCCCCATCAGCAGTTTCTCCCTTTTCTCCCCCAAGTCGCCCCTCTCTCCCTCTCTCATCTCCTCCACTCTCCCCCTCGGATCTTCACCGATTCTTCACCATTTTGGCGGATCGAGATGACCCCGAAGAAAATTGTAAGCTCCTCCGATCCCTTCAATTAGTTTTTGCAAACTTGCTTCCGATTCGTCGCATTATTTGCTTGAAATCCCTCATATTTTTGAACTTAGATTGGATTTTTTTTGACCTAAGATTGTTTTAGCTTGATTGTAGTTCTAGTTCTTAGTTCTTTAGTAAGTAGTGGTATTGAATATGAACTCTAATCAATAGTTCATATGTTAGTGTGAAGATGAACCCTAGTTAGAAAATTATGATGTAATGCATGTGGGAGGACTTGATTGTAGTTTGATGATGCATGTTGATATGATGATATGAAGATGTTGGAGGATTTTTTTTTGTTTACAAATATGATGGTATGATGCATGTTGGAGGATTTTTTTTGTTTAAAAATATGATGATATGATGCATGTTGGAGTGATGATGCATGTTGATATGATGATATGAAGATGTTGTTTGGAGATAATACATTGAAGATGAATGTTGGAGGATTTTTTTTGGTGATATGATGCATGTTGGAGGTTTTTTTATATGATTAATGTTGATATGATTTGATCCATCGTGTGTAGTAGATGTTGTTGGAGGATTTTTTTTTATATGATGCATGGTGATATGATTTTGATATGATGCATGTTTATGTATGCTTAGGCCTATGATGTTTTTGTTTATGAAATTTTATTAAGGCGGCTACCTCTTGCGGACAACATCGGCCCACGGTATTCCATGCCGGACTGGGCATTCGACAAGGGTCATCCTGCCTGTTTCATAGAGAATGGAGAGGTAAGTGATATGAATAAAATTTTGATCAAAGTTTTCAGATTGATGAAAATAATTTCCTAATTTTTGGCGTTCACTTTTTGACAGATGCTCCAGCCACTGCGCATGAGGGGCCACGGGATTCATGGGCATATGGACTACGACGAGCGCTACGCGCCGTTCTTCAAGAGAGCCTGACTGTTGGGTTTCGTGTTGCAGTTCAAGCGTCAGCCGCCGATGCTTGTCCACGCAGCTCTGACAGCTCTGATTGACTGGTGGCGACCAGAGACCTATTCTTTCCATCTCCCATGCGGGAAGATGACGGTGACCCTCGAGGATTGGTCGATGATTACTGCGTTTGGTTGAACTTGGCTCTTGTAGTTGGGTTGGCTATTTGGTTGAACTTCGTTTGGTTGAACTTGTCTAGTGGTTGTGAAACTACGTGGAACTATGTGTTTGCTATTTGTGGATCTATGTGTTTGCTATTTGTGAAACTAGGTGGAACTCCGTCTACTAATTAATTGAATTTTGTTTGAAATCTTCTATGCACTTCAAGTTTTGTTAATGTGTATGGGATGCCCAAGTTTAATTGTTTAAGATATGTGATACTGTTGTCATATTTGTGAAACTTGCTGTGATATTGTTTTTTTTAAAGCAAGCAAATAAACTTGAAACAATATAACACAAGACCCTACCGCCAAGGACCCTGGCAGTAGGGTCACACAGCCTACCGCCAACCACCCTGGCGGTAGGGTGAACCTACCGCCAGGGCACTTCCATATTTCGTAACAGAAACTTTGCGAAGGCAAAACCCAGCCACACCCTATGCCTGGAGCTCTTGCGGTATGGTTAGACAGGCTACCGCCAGGTGCCCTGGCGGTAGGGTACCCATCCATGTCAGCATGGCCAAACGGCCGCCGTCCCCCTCCGTCGCATCCTACCGCCAGGCCCCCTGGCGGTAGCCTGTCTAAACCTACCGCCAGAACCCGTGGCGGTAGCAAAAGGGTCAAATCCCAATTTTTTTTCCCAACCGGGGTCAGATCCTGAATTTGTATCCAAAAAGGGTTAAAACACGAAATTTTGCCTATATTGAGCCGTTTATTTATATTCCCTCCATTTTTCTTTTACTCCGCGTATAAAATTTGATCAAAGTCAAACTACAAAAAAGTTTGACCAAATTTGTATCGAAACGAACATCTATAATACTAAAACTATATACTGTGAAAATACATTCCGTGGTGCATCTGACAATATTGATTTCATATTGTGGATGATGATATTTTTTAATATAAAATTAGTCAAACTTTATAAAGCTTGACTTTAACCAAACCCTTATATGCAGACTAAAAAGAAACGGAGGAAGTAATAATCTGTAAGAGCAGATGGATAAGGAAAAGTCTGACCAGAATGCCCTTACGAGACAAGTGGATATGAACCGTGTGGTGGAGAGAAACGTCATTGTTAATCAGCAAAATCCTGCGCCAATCGTTGCCGCCGTCTGCACATAAAAATTAAAATTTTAACTGCCCATGTCACCCGGATCTCCGGAGATCAGCCATGGCTAGTTGCTCTTGTCCCGGTGTGTGGTCTCCGTTGGCCGGAAACGGAAGCTTCCCGTAGAGCAGCCGTCGCCTATCCTCGCGCTGCGCTCGACCTGGCGTTTGTCAACCTCGCGTTGACTTTATACCATTATCATGACACGTCAGGCAAGGGCAAGAGAGACGGAGAGACTTATGTTGCACACGTGGCAGTCGGGCTGGACACCTGTCAAGGCCCAAATTAAGGGCGTGTGTGTGTGTGTGTGGTAGTATTAAACTCGAGATGTGATCTCGCTTTTGCTTTGCATCTCCATGAAATGATAAACAAGGCCGCCTCGTGGATCATCTGTTGGAGCGCTTTGGCGCGCGCTGGCTCAAGATAATGAGGCTAACTAATCACACGGATGCTGACACGTGGCCTCGGTGGATTCGTTACTGGTCGTCAGGTTCTTTTACTTTGATCATCTGTCCACTTTGCAAAATCGAAATCAAACAGCCTTCGTACGTGCATGCACTAATCAATGTTTTCTCGGAATTTTGATCTTGTTTTGCATAGAGGCTGCGTCAATTAATTTGGATTGGAGAGCAGTAGCACATGTGCCGAGTGGCCTAGTGCAGCATGCAACTTAATCTGATTGGTCGAAAGCACGCAGCACACACCGTGTAAAGTTCACACAACCCTGGTAAATATCATGAACGTCATAATCTAACACAACTTGCATTCAATCGATCTCCATGCATGGCCTCACTTCAATCGTACTAGTGTTAATGCAGATCCCTGTCAAACAGATTCGTACTGCGTTTTCTACGTACTGCTGCTGCTCGCTTTGGGACACAAGTCACGAGCTGTCAACTTCTGTAGAAATATACAACGCGTTTATCATCTTTATTTACGTTCTTGTCGATGCATATCACCCGCTGACACGCAAGGGCAGAGTGGCCCTCTAGTTCCAAATGCAAAGTCTCACTCCACCCGCCCTTGGGCTTCTCCTTGTGGCCAACTTTTCCCAGGTGGAAGCTGTGCAAGTTATGTAGAAAATGACGCAAAAAATATCATAATAATGTTCGTGGGTTGAAATATTAGAGTGTTTAGATCACTACTTTAATGACCTAAGTGCTCTTATATTTCTTCACAGAGGGTGTACTCACTTTCTTGGACATAGCAAAAACATGCTTCCAAGTCTTGAAAAGTTTCAAAAATAATGACGCGTGTAGGTGTTAAACTTACCCATGAAAAAGTACACAAAGTAATGCGATGATTTGCAACCTACATTAAAAAAAGAAATGCAAATGATAGAATTTATGTTTTGAAACATACATTGTTACCATCATCAGTTTCTCCTTTCCTCCCTTACATGAGTAATTTTCGAACCTATGTTCTATGAGCATGATATTTATTCATTTTTAATATACAAATATGCTCGTCTCTAAGTTTCATGAAATGGGTTCCGGTGTACCTTGGTTAAAAACACGTTCTCGAGAATGACTAAGGGAGTCTGTTATCAAGGTTGTTGTATCGGCACACTTGGCAATATCATTTTTGGTGTGTTTTGTCTAATTAGCGTTTTTGTATTCATGACAAAGTAGTAGACATATATTATAATTTAAAATGCGTATAAACTTATCTTTTTTATGAATTAAATTCTGCAGATTTTGGTGTAATTGTTCGCGAGTTAATCCCCCAGTTTTTCTGTCTGTTCATGTATCAAACGAGCAATCTTGTATGAATTGCGTGATGGAGAGAAGCGTCCTTTTCAATTTGAGAAAAATTCTTGCACCAATCATGTTTCAGCCGTCTAGACTTTAATTTACCGTCCTGTGTTATGTCAGCTGATCACCAGAGATCAGTCCCATGCATGCATGTGTTGGCCACAAATGGAAATGATCTCATTACTTGATCTTGTAGAGTAGCCATATATGGTGTTTTGTCCATCTCGCATTGGCTTTCTTATCTGCACGACAGACAGATCGAGCAGGCGAGAATTAATTTGCACATGTGGCAGTCGCTCTGGACACGTGTCCCATGACACGTGTCCCTCTGGAAAGCGCTCCAAATTAGGATGTGTGTTGAGCTCTAGGTGCAATCTCACTTTTGCTTTTGTTTATTTGATTGAGTAGTGCATGCCCCAGTAGGAAATTGGGCTAATCACATGGATGTTGGCACGTGGCGGCTTGGGTGGATTTGTTAGTGCTCACCAGTCCTCTCTTGATCATCCGTCCACTTTGCAAAGGCAAAATCAATCAGTCTTGGTACGTAAGTACATACTAATCAATGCTTATTCCAAACTAAAGCTACTTTACTATAGTAGTACATATTGAATTCTCTCTCTTTAATTTTTGTAAGAAGATATTGGTTGGTTTTGTATGAAAAAAGTATTCGCTAAACCTGCCTTTTTGTAGCACAATGTGCTGATTTGATCGCTCAGTGCCTTAGTGCAACATGCAACTTAATTTGATTGGTCATAACTCATAGGCATGCAGCGGCACATACATGATAATTAACCAGGTGCTTTGTTAGGAGGTCCGAGGGAACGCCCTCACAACCATTAGATCCAGATCACGCGGACGGCAATTTTTTTTAAAAGAATTGCTGATATTTTCTTTTTGCGCACATGGCAATTTTCAGTTCCGATCATGACAAGTCTTGTAAAGTTGTCATGACAACTTTAGTTGAAATTGCATGACAATTCGACTATACGCTGGGAAAATGCATCGAGGGAAAGTTCCTCGGATATTGCGATCCTACTTTCTTAACCCTGGTCAATATCATGCATGTCCTAATTTTTTCTCGCGATAAACTTTAAATTTATTCATAATCAATAATGGTGGTATAGAGAACACCAAAGATAACAAAAATTACAACAAGGTCCATGAACCATCTAGCAACAACTACAAACACTGAAACGAGCCGAAGGCGCACCATTATCATCACCCCTTCCTCACCGGATTCGGGCAAAATAGTACAAACCTTATTCTTCAATGAGGAAGGCCAGGCAGGGCAAAGATGGCACCGAAGGGAGGAGGAGAAAACCTAATTGCCCTTGAGAGTATTTCCTTGAGGAGGGGGAAAGAATCGAGCTCTCGGCGCACGGCATGATCTAGCACACAAGATGCATTCAAGTTCACGCGTTGCGACTGCTACCAGTAACCAGAATTGCATGGCCTCATAAATCGTACTACTCCCTCCATTCCATAATGTAGTGCCTATAGTTTTTTGTTAAAGTCAAACTTTACCAACTTTGACCAAGTGTATAGGAAAAATTGTCTACATCTACAATACCAAACATGTACATTCTGAAAATATAGCTCACGATGTATCCAATGACGTGCATTTGGTATTCTAGATGTACCTACTTTTCTCTACAAATATGGTCAAAGTTTGTAATGTTTGACTTTTGCAAAAATCTATAGGCACTATATTATGGAACGGAGGGAGTACTAGCTACTAGTTGGTGCAGATCCCTTTCGAGCAGATTTGTATTTTTTGTGCGCGCGCACGCACCGTCCCCTTTGGAGCACAAGTCGCGAACGAGCAGTCCATTCCGTAGAAATATGGGACGCGTTTTTATCATCTTTATGCTGCTGTCGATTCATCTCATGCGGTGACACGCCAGGGCAATTCGAATGCAAGCAAGTCTCTGTCCTTTGTGCCGAATCCCTTGCATTCCAAATGGAAGTCGTCCTAAGATGTCGTGCAAGCTATGCGGAGAATGACCGCAGGAATCTGTCTTCAAGGCCGTCGATGTCGTGCAAGTTATTCAGAGTATCTTTTTCTTTTCTTGTGTTCCTTTTTTCGGAAGGCCGAATGACCTATATGAAATAAAACAAGCCCTTAGAAAAATATGTTTAAAAATAAGAAATTATAGGCATGCAAGTCCTAAAAAATTAATCAACATCGTCTTTGCATTAATCCGCGCTCGACGTGAGCAAAGCTCGTTGCTGCTTCTGGGTCTCCACCTCAGCGGAGTAAATGAAACTCAAAAGCTTTAATAACAATAGAAGTTGTAGATGCAAAAATAAGAAACTTATACATCTCTAAGGCCAAAAAACACTGCTCCAATAGATGATGTAGATGTAAACATCACCTCCTCCAAGTGATGTAAAATATAACACTTGGAGATGCAAATTTGCATCTCCACCTCCCAAGTGATGTAAAAATCCAGTTACACGCCAACCTCCCAAGTGATGCAAATCGTTCATTTCATATATGCCCGCCCGACGGCCGCCTGCCTCCGCCGCCGGTGTTTTTTGGCCAGAAACGCCGCCGCCCGCCCGTCCATTCCCGACCCCGCCGCCTGCCTCACCGCCACCACCGATTTCATTTCGCCCCACCGACGACCGCGTGACCGACTCGAAGATTCGCCGGAGCTTCGACTTCCATAATGGCTGAAGAAGCTCTCGGCTACCTTCTGGTAGCCGCCGAAGCTAGGAGAGCTGCGCGACACCCACCCGCGTACACACAAAAACCGGCGTCGGTATCTTCGTTGTTCCCGCCGTCGGCGCGTCCCCTCGAGCGGTGTTCTTCGGCAGCATCATGGTCGTCCATACGTCGTCTGCAGCCACCGCCCACCCCAGACAGGCACCGTGTCGCCCATCAACTTTTTGACCCACCGCCGGCCGATTTCTTCCACCTGGCATGCAACGTGTTCGAGCAAATTCTCCCAAGGTAAAAAATCGTGCAAACTATGAGTTTTTTTATCGGGCTTGAAGATACAGTTTGGCGGTGATTTCCCTATTGTAGATGAGCTCGTGCGACTCCTCTTTCATGGACGATTCCTTGTCTCGATGAGGAATTTGATTTGGACAAAGAGGAGAAAATTGTTATGCTAGTGGCGATGCACAAGAGGAAGAACCCGAAGCACAACGGTTCCGTGTTTGGCCGTGAGTTCTTCCGGAGGGAACGGGTTCAGGCGCACGAGAGGTTGAAGCGCAACTATTTTGGTACACCACCCGTTTTTTCAGAGAGGTACTTCCATCACCGGTTCTGGATGTCCAAAGATTTGTTTCATCCACATTTGCAATTCGGTGAAGCAACATGATCGATCCTTCCAACAAAGGAGGAATTGTACCGGTTTGCTTGGACATGGCACCGAGAAGAAGGTCACTGCCGCTTTGCGCATGATGGCCTATGGTGTTCCGACAGACTACATTGATGACAATGTGCTATTGCGTGACAATTTGCCCTCGGGCGCGGCGGCTACCGAAGTGCCGGCGAGCTCACTCGTTGAGCCGGTGGCCGACGCGCACAATGTGGTTGTGAAAATGCCTGAAAGGTATAAAATTTCGCCAACTTTTTTGTTGTTGTTATTTTTTGAATGCATACATATAGATAGCTTATTTGCATTGTTCTACATACTTTGTAGTGTCAACGATGATGCATACATGTCAACTATGGGTGTTGGCTCCAACAATTCGCATTGATCGCAAACCAATGACATGCATTTCGAAGACCATGAGTTCGAGGTGGACGAGGATGGTGAGGGCATTGTCGACGCACCGAAAGGAAGAGGAGGCAACTACACCAACGACGAAGACGTCGTGCTATGCAAAACTTGGTTGGACGTGTCGAGGGATCCATCCGTTGGAGGTGATCAAAGTAGAGATGCTTATTGGCTCCGGATGAAAGAACACTTTGATCTACGCAACGTGGATGGAATTGACCACTCCGCACAATCTCTTCGCTCCCGGTGGTCGACAATCAACAAGGATTGTCAACAATGGGGGGGCGCACAAAAGGCGGTTGCCAAGTTGAACCCAAGTGGCACCAATGATGAAGATAGGGTAAGTGCCATTTCATCATTCATGTTCATCATGCTTGTTGTTGGTGTTCCTTGTGCTAACTTGTTTTGTTTTCATGTACTTAAATATTGCACAAAACTTATTCAAAGAAGAGGTGAAGAGGACCAAGAAGGGGAAGATCAAGAAAGAAAGACCATTTACCATGCCTCATTGCTATGAAGTATTGAAGGATGATGAGAAATGGAAGAAGCGTGAAGATATTGATGATTTGGATTTGAGCAAAAAACGCAAGCGAACAATTGATTTGGAAGATGAGGAGGAGGATGCATCAAGTGATCATGGCAAGATAAGCCCCACACCAAACTCAGTTTCATACTCGAAGCCAAAACAACCGGATGGCACCAAGAAAGACGCAAAACAAAAGAAGAAGAAGAAGAAAGGAGATGATGAGCTCAAAAATGCTGTGGAAGCAATTGTCAACGCAAGAAAAGAAGCCAACAAGGTGAGGAAGATGACAAGGAACCAAGATGCCGCGGCCGAGGAGAGGAGGTTGGCGGCCGAGGAGAGGAAAATGGCATTGGAGGAGAGGAAGGTGGGCATGGAGGAGCGATCTAAATTGTTGGAATGGAAGAAGCACTTGTTCTTCTTGGACACATCTATGTTCAATGATGCACAAAAGGAGTATGTCAATCTTGCTCATGAAGAAGTCTTGATTCAAAAAAGAGCCATGATTCACGCAATGGGTGGCGGTAGCCTTGGCGGCATGGGTGGCATGGGTGGCCTTGGAGCTAGCATGGGCGGCATGGGTGCCAGTGGCAGAACCAGAGGGTGTGCCAGGTGCGCCGTGGCACACCCAGAAAATCTGGGATTATATATATATATATATATATATATATATATATATATATATATAGAAAATTAGCAATGGCTGTTGACTATTGAGCCCAGGCCCACCTCATCTTCTCGGGCTCCACTGTGAGCGAGCGAGAGAGAGGCACAGGCGCACAAGGCACAACCGCATCTCGCTCGGCCGTCGCCGCCGCTCCCCGCTGGCACTCCTCGCCTCCGCCCAGTCGCTCCTTGCTCGCGCACGGCCACCACCGCTGGGCGCTCGCGTGTGGCGGCCGCTGCTGCTGGAGCTCCTTCGGTCCTTCCCGTCGCGGCCATTGACCGTCGCGCCCCCCCTGCGAGGCGCCGTCGAGCCGACCCGGACCAGACGGCCGCCGCCGCTCCGGTCTCCGGAGGATCTGCTCCCGCCTCCCGACGCTCTCCTCTCCTTCGGTCCTTCCCGCTCCACCGCTCCCCGCCCCGGTCGTGGGTGAGTTTTGACGACGCCGTCACACCGACTGCTAGTGCGCTCGGCGGCCTCCCCTACAGCTCTCTCAAATTGAATCTTGCATATATAGCAAACTGATGCTTGATTGCTTCTGCTCTGAACATATGCTTGCTGAAAATCATATATAGCAAACTGATGCTTGCTTCTGCTCTGAACATATGCTTGCTGAAAATCATATGTTTGCAAACTGATATATTTCGGATGCTGCTCTGAAACATATGCTTGTTGTTGCTCTGAATCGTATGCTTACAAACTGATGTAGCAAACCGATACTTTTCTGAAACAAATGTATGATTGAAAACTGGGACGTGTGCCATTTTTTGTTTTGTTGTCTTACTGTCTTGCTGTCTTGCTGACATTATGTTCTAATTGTAGAACTGAAGATGAAGAGGAATGGTGACATTAAGTCTTTTTTCCGGAAGGAAAAAACAAGAAAGGTTGCAGCCGAAGAGCAACCTCAACCTGATATTGATCCACCTCCAGTCCATTCGGATGCAGAGATTGGCATTGATATTGATCCACCTCCAGTCTATTCCGATGCAGAGATTGACATTGATATTGATGATGAAGTGCCACGGCAACCATCACCCCAACATCCACATGCAAGGTCCTATAATATTCAAAGGCTTCCACCTGGTCCTATAAAATTTAGAGTGTGCACACCCTTCATCTCATTGCTGGGTACGCCAACTTTGGAGCTACCATGGAGACCATGGGAGGCATGGGTGGTTTTGGAGTAAACCTGGGCAAACGTCGGGCCGGGCCGGGTTTCGGGCCGGGCTTGTAAAAGCCCGACCTTCATTTCCCAAGCCCGAGCCCGGCCCGAAGCCCGAAATACTCCCTGTTTTCAAGCCCGAGCCCGGCCTGAAATCAAGCCCGAAGCCCGAAAGCCCGGCCCGAATGCTGTTTTTAGTGTACGCACGTGCAAGCCCGACCCAAAGCCCAAAAGCCCGGCGCGAAATACATAAAAAATGAAGCCCGAGCCCGGCCCGAACTATCTTCCGGGCTACAACACAAGGCCCGAGCCCGGCCCGAACGTCAAGCCCGATCCGGCCCGGCCCGGGTTTTTCGGGCCGGGCTGCCCATGCCCGGGTTTATTTTGGAGCACCTCCGGGCGGCATGGCCGGCATGGGTGGCATGAGTTTTGCGTCTCTCATTGGAGGCGTGGGCGCACCTCCGGGCGCCGGTGTGCGACCTTCGCATGAATATGCCGTTGAAGATCTTGGCAACGCCTTCCGTGCTTCACGTGATGAGGATGCGGCGCACAACAATGAAGAGGAGGAGGAAGAATCGTCTTCGGAGGAGTCAGATGAATCGGAGGATGAAGACGAGAACGAGGCTTGATTGTTGTGCCTTTCGGTTGTGTAATGAACTTGGTTTGCATTTTGAACTTGGTTGAATGATGTTTGTGGGCATGTACTTTTGGTCATCAACTTGTTTGCGATTTAAATTATATGCGTTGTCTTTGTTTTGTGACGTGTGAAATTTATGTGTGTCCGAAACACAACAAACGTGACATGCGCCGGCTGCTGGAGCCAGCGTTGCACGCCGCGCCAAACCGTAAACCAGTTTTTAGCGCGCCTTGTGTTGGGCGGCTGCTGGAGATGCTCTGAAAGGCTTGTCGGAGAGACAGAAAGAAAAAAAGAAGTGAAAGGCGCAAGTGTGCTCCGGAGAGCGTGCCGCCACGTAGGACAAATCCACATCGTCCGGGAGCCAGCCGGTGACCTCGCACATGGGATGGGAATTGACATGGCTGCCTACCAAAAGTAGCCGAAGTAGGAGTACTCCTCTTCACTCCTCTCCTCTGCCGGTCACTCACTGAGAAGTCGGAAGCTTCGTGCCTTGTGCGAGCCAGTTGTTCCTAGGTCGTGGCCGTTCCAACAGTAGCAACGCGTCGCCAAACGACGACGACGACGACGACGACGACGACGAAGATCCGCCCGAACCTTTCTCAACCTTTTCCCGTCTCCCGCCACCTCTCCTTGTGCCTGCGCGTCTTCTTCTCCACTCGCCCAACCCAACCTCCCCTATTTATGGCCCCGCCCGGTCACATCCCACCACCGCCCCTCCATTAATTAGACTATCCACTCCAGCTTGAGCTTGGACACACCTCCCACCATTTCAAACCAACCGGAGGCGGAGCCGCGCGCAGAGGAGTGTGCTCGTGGCTCGTGGGCAACCCACGGCTCCGGTCCATTCCAGGAGCCGCCATGGATTCCCCGCGGATGGAGCAGGTGACTTGCTTGCTTCCTTCCTGTGATTAGTTGGGATCGAACTAATTTCCTCCTCCTCCTCGTCTCGTGTACTGCTGCCGCTTTCGTGCTGCCAGCAGAGCATGTGGTTGCTTGCTTGCTTCCTTCCTTCCCCGCTCTGTTCTTCTCCATGCCCATAATATGGTTGGTCACTAGCCGGTAGCGGTACCGCTCCATGCATCATGCGTGTGTGCTGGTCTTACTTGGTCACTTCACTTGCGTGCCCGCCAGATGATTCATGTGGATGGATTCACCCTGCTTTCAGAGTTTCAGTTGAACTGAATCCCTCTTCTTCTTCCTCCTCTTCGATTCACAGGAGAGTACTAGTACTACCATCACAAATCCAATGCAAGGAGGAGGAGGAGGAGGAGGAGGAGGCCCCGCGCCTGACGACCAGCGGGACAAGAGGCCGCCGCACCTCTCCATCGACATCCCGGCGGCGACCAGCGCCCCCCTCACACCGACGGCGGCCGCAGAGCCAGAAGCCGTGGCAGCAACGCCGGGCTCGGGTTCCGGCAGAAACGGTTCCCCGGCGACGAAGCCCCCGGCGCCGCAGCGGACGCCGTCCTTCATGCTGAGGCAGACGGTGCGGAGCCTCCTGCCGGGAGGGGGCAGCTTCAAGTCGTCCGTCAGAGGCTACGAGGCCTCCCTCTCCAGGCTCTTCAGCGGGAGGATCGCCAGGACGTCCTCGCTCCCGGCGGCGGACCACGCCGCCCTCTCGGCCTCCGTGCACGCCGCCGACAAGACGCCGCCCAGCGTTCCTGCCGCCGCCGCTGTAAGCATTTTGATTTGGTTTCGTTCTCACTTGCTAAGTTCTATGATGATGAATTTTATCTGAAATTTCCTACTACTTGATAAATTTTATCTGAACTTTTTTGGTTTTGCTGATGGCAGGACAAGACGGGCATGCACCGCTCGCAGTCCCTCCCGATGAACATGAAGAAGTTGAGCTCCGCCAAGAGCATCAAGAGGATGAACTCGCTCGGCGGCGTGTACCGCGTCGTCCCCTCCACGCCGCGCGCCCCCGCCGCCACCACCGCGGCGAGCAATGCCGCCATGCCGGACATAGTCCCCACAGAACCAGGTGGGTGGGTGCACATCACTCTCCAACATCCAGTCTGAATTCTGCCACTACCTCAGTACCATCGGTCTAAATTCAGTCAGACAGAGCTCCTGAAACCGCGCACACACAAGGCGCTAATGGGCGACACCGTCTAGCTGCTCCATGCAGGGGCCGGAGAGGAGGAAGACGACCATGGGGAGGACATCGCGGAGGAGGAGGCGGTGTGCCGGATCTGCATGGTGGAGCTGTCCGAGGGGGGCGGCGCCATGAAGCTGGAGTGCTCCTGCAGGGGCGAGCTCGCGCTGGCACACACCGACTGCGCACTCAAGTGGTTCGGCATCAAGGGCACCCGGACCTGCGAGGTGTGCAAGCAGGAGGTCCAGAACCTGCCCGTCACCCTCCTGCGCGTCCAGAGCACGCGCGGCGGCGGCGACGCGAGCCGCGCCGGCGCCACCGGGCCGCGACACGTCCGGTACAGGTAGGATCAAATCAATTGTTGACAAAACAAACATTACAATTTGTGTATGTTGTTGTTGCTTGAGATGTTTGTGTTCCTCATTTGGAGGTCAGGTCAGGTAACACCTGTGATGCTTTGGAGAGGGACATGGTAGTATTGTATGGGCAGTTTGGCAACCTAGTTTGAGGAGAACAAGTTTTCTTGCTGCTGATTTTACCTACTTTGTGACAGATCAACATAGAATTTCTTCTAGAGTTTGAATGATGTGTGTTAAACTGCTAATACTTTATATACTGGTAATAAAACATAGTACAGTGATTGATTTATGTAACATAAGGTGTGCTTCTTTTTGCCGTTTTGTTACTCAGGCTGTGGCATGGGACACCTATCCTTGTGATCATCAGCATCCTGGCATACTTCTGCTTCTTGGAGCAATTGCTGGTATTTTACATCCCTCCCTCTCTTGTTGATTGCTTATAGAACTGTCCTTGCATATGATTGAGATGTCGATAAATTCTTTTGTTTCTGGTGTCTCATAGGTTGCGCATAACGGCTTCGCCGCCCTGGCGATTTCGCTGCCCTTCTCGTGCATCCTGGGCCTCTTCTCATCACTCACCACAACAAGCATGGGTACTACTACATCATTTAACCACCCTCCACACCTCAGAACACATACTGAAAATCCTGATGTGATTGCCTTGATGGAACCCTCGTGGCAACGGTAACGAACTTGAATTGCGCGTGTCTGCAGTGGCGAGGAGATACGTGTGGATCTACGCGGCGATCCAGTTCCTCTTCGTCGTGTTCTTCACGCATCTCTTCTACAGATATGTAAGCAAAACAGAGCATACTCTGCTCACACCGTTTGAAGTATTGAACGATTTGTTGATGCAAATGTTGATGCCTGGGAACTGTTTGTTTGTTGCAGCTGCATCTGCAGGCTGTGATATCCATCATCCTGGCCACCTTTGCGGGTTTCGGCGTGGGGATGATCGGCAACTCCATCATCATCGAGGTGTTGAGGTGGAGGACGATGGCCCCGGCTCAGCCGCGCCGCGCTCGCAGGCCACCACGTGTCGCGCAGCAGCAACATCCGGCTCCGACATCCAGTCATCCTTCAGCTGCAGAGGAGGGACAGCGTAGCGCCACCGTCGACGTCGAGAACCCCGCCATCCCTCAAGCATAGATCTTATGTAGTTAGAAACAATGTGCTGTTGGTTGACGCTCGAGAGCTTGGGACCCTTGCTGTGTAGTATATGGTAGAACAAAGAGGTTGTCTGGATTTTTTTTTTCGTGGTCTGGATGCAAAATCCGAGTTTTTTTGTTGCAGCATGTGGTGAGGAACTACAATGTTATATAACAGCTCCTGAAGAAGGATTCAGTAGCATGTGTCATGGTGTACAAAGTATGTCTGACATATGTTGTATATAGCTAAGCTCTCTGCTCTGCTCTGCACTTGTCTTTAGGGCAGTAAGTGTAGTGTCAAAAACGTTCTTACATTATGGGACGGAGGAAGTAACTGTTTTTCTTGATTGGCATGTCTTTATCACACATGCTGATTGTCACAAGAGATAGGTGATAATATGCTGATATTCATATCTTCTCCTTGGCACTTGTCACAGTCGTTTTCTCGGCTGAATGAATTGGATGCATCAACAGCAAGCCTCAGCAGACATACCCCGGGTACGTAACCCAGGCCTCATGTTAATATTCTCCCTATAACTTTAGACTGTGACAGTTGAGGAACGTAGGTCGACAAATAGGTTAGGTTCAGAACATTTCTGATCTCCTATGGCAAAAGGGAAGAATCGGAATGGCCACCCGTGGTCCAAGCTGCGGCGCGAGCACGACTAGCTTGCCCTGCGGAAGAAGAAAACCTTTTGGAAATACTCCCTCCATTTCAAAATTTTAACTTTTGACAGTTTTTCTACACTTAACTTTGACTGTTGATTTAACCAAGCAAAACATAGGTTATGTGACTTCAAATTTGTAGCACTGAAAACCTTTTTCGAATACGAATTCAACGGTGTAACTTTCACCACGCATAAGCCGCATTTGATCGGTTAAAGTGTTTTTGCTTAGTTAGCATGCCTATGACATTACTGGCTAATGTGCTGATTGTCACTTGAGATAGTAGCACAAGAGGGGAGGAAGCCATAACTTCCTCTGAACATTTCCTTCCTTTCAATGTGCCACGACAAACATCTGATATTCATATCTTTCCTTTGCATTTGTCATTGTCGTTTTCTCGGCTGAATTATTTGGATGGATGAACAGTAGATTTCAGCAAGGATACCCCCTTTATGTAATCTAAGCCTCAGGTTTTTGTTCTCCCGACAAATTTAGACGCTGACAATTGAGAAAGGTAGGTCGACACATAGGTTCAGAACATTTTCTGTTTCCTTTGGTGAAAGGGAAGGCAATGCATGGTCCGGGCTGCTGCAGGGGCAGAATATCTGGTGCACCCGTGCTTATATATGGTCCACGCCTGGTGCACCGATTTCTCGTAGCACATTTAAAAATGCAAGGAAAATTCTTTAAAGAAAATAGCACATTCACATAACAACAATATATGTTGTCACAAAATTTCGAATCAAAACTCGAAACATTTTTTAAAAAGAAGACAAATTCGACACTGAATAGCACGTAACATAAGTTAGGCTTTAGATTCGACCCATTATCACATTAATGTCAAAATTTTCATTTTTGTATCTCGAATAATGTTTGAAATTTTGATACAAAATTCTGCGACAACATACATTGATGCATGAACAGTCATTTTCTCGGATGAATAATTTCCTCTCAATATTTCCTTTCAACGTGCCATATCAAACATCTGATATTCATATCTTTCTTTGGCACTTGTCACAGTCGTTTTCTTGGCTCAGTGAATTGGATGCATGAGCAGTAGCCATCAAGCAGAGATACCCCCTATATGTAACACATCCTTACGATTTTATTCTCCCTATAACTTTAGACACTGACAGTTGAGGAAGGTAGGTCCACAGGTAGGTTCAGAACATTTCTGATCTCCTTTGGTAAAAGGGAAGAATCGGAATGACCACGTGTGGTCCAAGAAGCTGGTGCGCGAGCACGACTTTCGTGCCGTGCAGAGGAAGAAAGCCTTTTAGAAATACTCCGATTTCAAAATTTAACTTTGACAATAACTTTGGCCGCTAATTCAACCGACAAAACATAAGTTATGTGACTTCAAATTTGTACCACCAATTTTTTTTAATATGAATAACTTACGTCACGCGTAACCCACATTTGGGGACTCTTTAATTCACAGGTTTGATAAACATGGAAATATGAAAACATCTCAATCCTATATGTTTTGGTTTGTTTGGTTGCATGGTAGGAAAAACAGAGGATTCCTTCAAACAGGCAATGCTGGCGCGAATTCGCGATACATCCTGTACGGGTAGGTTGAGTTGTTGACAGAACACACACAATTCTTGCTTTTTGTTACTTGTGAAGTTTGTGTTCCTCGTATGATACCCTGGAGAGGGACTTTATAGTATTATATGGACGTTGACTACCTGCTTTGAGAAGAGCAAGTTTACATGCTGCTAACCTTACCTACTTTGTGACAGTTCAACATAGAATTTCTTCTGGAATTAGAATGATGTGTGCTATCTCATAGTAAATTAGTAACACCTAGTACAGTATAGAATTATGCAACCTGATGGTGATTCCTTTGTCATTTTGTTACTCAGGCTGTGGCATGGGACACCTATCCTTGTGATCATCAGCATCCTCGCATATTTTTGCTTCTTGGAGCAATTGCTGGTATTCATATCTATCACTCTGTTGATTTCTCTTACAACTGGATCGATAACCCCCCATCCACCTCAGAACACAGACTGAAATTTTTGACATGAACTGCCATGATAAAACCCTCATTGCAACAGTAACTAAATTGAAAATGCACGTCTGTGCAGTGTTGAGGAGATACTTGTGGATATACGCGGCGATCCAGCTCCTCTTTGTTGTGTTCTTCACTCATTTGTTCTACAGACATGTAAGCAAAACAGAGCATACTCTGCTCACACCGCCTGAAGTTTCTGAATGATTTGTGATGCAAGTGTTGATGTCTGGGAACTGTTTGTTTGTTGCAGCTGCATCTGCAGGCGGTGATATCTGTCATCCTGGCCACCTTCGCTGATTTTGGTCCATCATGAAAAGTAGTTTCATATTTTATCTATTACGTATTGCAGATGTTGTTACTTTATTCTACAATCTTGATCAAACATTCAAATGGTTGACTTGCGCAGAAATCAATACACCTTATATTCTGGAACGAAGGGAGTAAATGGTAGAACAAAGAGGTTGTCTGGAAGTTTTTTTCATCGTCTGGATGCAAAATTTTCTTTGAGTTTTTGTTGCGGCATGTCGTGAGGAACTACAAAATTGCTATATGGCACCTCCTGAAGAAGATTCAGTAGCATGTGTCATGGTGTACAAAATATGTCAGGCATATGGATATGTTCTGTGCTCTGCTCTGCTCTTGGGCAGGGAGTGTGTAAATCCCACTTGAGATCTTGAAGATAAGCAATTAAATAAACTGGTTTTCTTAATTAGCATGCCTTATCACACATATAAGATTGTCACAGAGATAGATGAAAAAAATATACAACACAAGAGAGGAGGAACCAATAATTTCCTCTCAACATTTCCTTTCATCGTGCCATATCGAACATCTGGTATTCATATGATCATATCTTTCCTTGGCACTTGTCACAGTCGTTTTCTCGGCTGAATGTATTGGATGCATGAACAGTAGCCATCAAGCAGAGATACCCCCTATATGTAAAACATGCCTTATGATTTTATTCTCCCTATAACTTTAGACACTGACAGTCGAGGAAGGCATGCCCACAGATAGGTTCAGAACATTTGTCAACTCCTTTGGTAAAAGGAAAGAATCGGAATGGCCACGTGTGGTGCCCAAGAAGCTGGTGCGCGAGCACGACTCTCATGCCGTGCAGAGGAGGAAAACCTTTTAGAAATACTCCGATTTCAAAATCTAATTTCGACTGCTTCACTTTGACATTAAACTTTGACCGCTAACTCAACCAACAAAACATAAGTTATGTATGTGACTTAAAATTTACACCAACAAAAACAGTTTTTGAATACGAATAACTTTTGTCATGCTTAACACACATTTGAATACTCTACTAGCAAGATGCCCGTGCGTTGTACGGAACATCAAGATGCATTTATATGAGTAGTTTATCTTGTGGGAGATAAGGATGATCGAGGGAAGGCCTTGTCTGTAAATGTGGAGAGGGGTGCGGGTATATTTTTGCAAAATTGTCATAGTTTCCTTCCTATTCGTCAGATATAGATCGGACGGCCTATATTGTAGGATGACAGGCACACCATCATCACCAACTCTGTTTTTTATAAGAGTAGAGATAAACATGGGAATATGAAAAACATAGTATTGGAATGTCATGGCTCATCTCAATCCTACATATTTTGGTTTATTTGATTGCATCATAAGAAAAGAGGATTCCTTCAAACAAGCAACGCTGGCGCGAATCCGCGATACGTCCGGTACAGGTAGGCTGAGTTGTTGACAGAACACACACAATTCTTGCTGTTTGTTACTTGTGAAGTTTGTGTTCCTCTTCCTCGTATGGAGTCAGGTCAGGTAACACCTGTGATACCCTGGAGAGGGACTTTGTAGTATTATATCGACAGTTGACTACCTGCTTTGAGAAGAGCAAGTTTGCATGCTGCTAATCTTACCTACTTTGTGACAGATCAACATATAATTTCTTCTAGAGTTTTAATGATGTGTGTTAATAGTATATTAGTAACACCTAGTTCAGTCATAGAATTATGCAACCTGATGGTGATTCTCTTGTCATTTTGTTACTCAGGCTGTGGCATGCGACACCTATCCTTGTGATCGTAAGCATCCTCGCATATTTTTTCTTCTTGGAGCAATTGCTGGAAAGGGGAAAGCCCGGTTGGAAAATCATATTAACCACCAACCACCTCAGAACAGCGACTGAAATTTTTTATATGAACAGCCATGATAAAACCCTCATTGCAACGGTAACTAACTTGAAAATGCGTGTATGTGCAGTACGTGTGGATATACGCGGCGATCCAGTTCCTCTTTGTTGTGTTCTTCACTCATTTGTTCTACAGATATGCAAGCAAACCAGAGCATACTCTGCTCACACCGCCTGAAGTTTCTGAATGATTTGTGATGCAAGGATGTCTGAGAACTGTTTATATGTGCCAGCTGCAACTGCTGGCTGTGATAACCTTCGTGGGTTTCGGCGTGGGGATGATCGACAACTCCATCATCATCGAAGTGCTCAGGTGGAGGACAATGGCCCCGGCTCAGCCCCACCGCACTCGCAGGCCACCACGTGTCTCACAGCAGCAGAAGACGGCTCCGGCAGCCAGCCCATGTTCTGGATGCAAAATCTTTCTGAGTTTTCTGTTGCAGCATGTTGTGAGGAACCACGTACAATGCTATATAGCAGCTCCTGAAAGAGGATTCGGTAGCATGTGTCATGGTGTACAAACTATGTCAGGCATATATGGCTATGCTCTGCTCTTGTCCAGGGCAGGGAGTATGTAAAAATCCCATTAGAAATCTTCGAGATAAGCAAGTAAACAAACTTTTTTTCTTAATTTCTACTCCCTCTGACAGTTTCTTTTTACGGGTAACTGGATCTCACAGTAATGGCGGTAACTATCACGAATCTGCTCTTAGCGTCTGCACTTGGTCGGTCGGCCTAGAGCCCATGAGGAAGTCCCGGTACCACTTCGCCGACATCTTTGGAGTCCTCTTCTGCGTTTCATAATCCACATGGTACAGCCCGAACCTTACCGTGAAACCGAAAGTCCACTCGAAGTTGTCGATGATGCTCCACACGAAGTAGCCGCGCACGTTTGCTCCTTTCCTGTAAGCGTGAGGAAAGAGCTAATACTTTCAGAATGCAGAGTTGCAGAAGAAGCTTGTTATTTCTGTTTCATATTTTTAAGAGTGTGTGTGACAAATGAAAACAATTAGCCTGCTTTCTAGGATACTTTTTGAACGGGCTTGCCTAAAATGACTATAAAAGGAAATATATATGTGGAAACAAAAAAAAGAGTATATAACAAATAATGTAGAAAAAATAGAGCATAAGATACAAAAAATGAAACAGATAATGTACAAAAGGTATGAAACAAAAGAAGTAAAAACTAAAAGAAGAAGAAAAAAACGGGCGGATGAAATGTGTTTGCCGAGTGCCATGTGGCAGGAACTGGAGCAAAGCATGTGTTTGCCGAGTGCCACATGGCAGAAACTCGACAAAGGTGCAATTTGTCAAGTCTCATCCTTTTGCCATATTTTCCTCGTGGAACTCGACAAATGTCATGTTTTTCTAGTACCCGACAAAATGCACTTGGCAAACAACCTGACACTAGGCAAAGTTCCAGATTCGAGTAGTGGGTTGCACGTCACCTGACTGCTGAAGAGAGACACGTGAGATAACCCTGCAGGTAGTTCACTCTTTCAACATCATTGATCAATTCGTCCATAGTGTTATTGCTGTGTTGCGAGTAACCTGAAAAAAAAAGCGTAAGATAACACATGATCATTGTGAACGCATGGAAGCAAATGAGAAGGCACTAGAAGCTTCTCGATCTTCAGCAAGTTTACAGAATGCATCGTGAATTCGTGAGTCCATTGTCGCTCACCATTTTCAGTAACATAGACAGGTGTGTTCTTGTATCTCTGATTAACATACTTGACGATCTGTTCCATGCCCTCCGGAACATCATAGTAACCATCGAATGCGGTCTGCAACCATACGAACATGTGTGACAAAGAGAAGAAGAGTATGTGTAGGATGGCAAAACTGATCGAAGTAGTTCTTACGGGCTTCCCAATTGCCACGCCATCTCTTTCACCTGTAGCTAGGACTAGTGCATTCCCCTCATAAGTCTCGTAAGTGTTAAGGTCGCACGGAGAAGAGATGCAATCCTTGACATAAATTGTCGTGTAATGGTTTATACCGATAAAATCCGCCTTGTTCTTCCGCAGTAAGCTCTTCTCTTCTGAGGTGAACTTTGGTAAGTTGGATGATAACAACTCATGCATTTCCCCGGGATAATCACCAAAGAATATGGGCTCCAAAAACCTGAAGAAGAAAAATAAACATTGAAAAAAGACCGTAGTACAATAGTTTTTTTTGTAGCATAACTACGTAAAGTTGATATGAACATCCTCATACTAGTTGTTGCACTTGCAAAGGTGAATAAAGACGTACCAATCTACCTCAAAAGACAAGGCACGTCGTGCAGCCAGGATATCCTCTGTGGTGTTCATCAGCGGCTCATACCATTTCATCGCGATCACAATCCCAATAGATCCACCTTGCGTTGCCTAGTTCACACACACATGCATCGGAACAAGGTAGCACTACTTCTGATATCCACTGAAAGCTCCTCAATGACGACGTAGCAAGTTTGTTGGGTTCACTCACCTGATAATTCTTCTTGTAGTTGTGTACGGCGGCGGCATGTAACAGCAGCATGTTATGAGCCGCGACATAGGGTTCGTGATGAGAGTTCCCGCTCTCGCAGGTCCCGAATGGCGCGGAGCAGCGTGCCGGAGGGTACTTGCCCAGCACGTAGGCGAGCCTGGTGAACAGGTTGGGCTCGTTGATCGTCGTCCAGAACTTGACCCGGTCACCAAACGCCTTGAAGCAAACGTCCGCGTAGTAGTCGAACTCCTCCCTGGGAGAACACATTTTGTTGTTTTTCACAATGCAAGGCAGGCGCTCTGCCGATTTCATCAAGGAAAGGAGAAACAAAGGAGCTGCACGTACCGGATTCCGGCGCCCAACCAACCCCCGTATCGGGTCTCCATTTCGTGCGGCAGATCAAAGTGATGCAGTGTCACAAATGGCTCTATCCCTGGTTGACATTTTTGGCAATAGGTACGTTTAGATTGCTCTTGGTTGAAGACTATAGTGCAATCTGTTGCATGTACCTTTCTGCACGAGTGCATCAATCAGGCGGTCATAGAAAGCTATTCCAGCTGAATTAACGCCTCCAAGGCGGCCTCCTACGAGGATTCAATTCAGCGGCATTAATTTAGCTAAGCAACTACTTTTAACCGTGACCACTAAGCCGTAAAACTTTTTGCTTGTTTTGGCATACTTGGTAGGATTCTCGCCCATGAAATTGAGAATCTGTAGGAGTTGACGCCCAAACTATGAATGATCTCCACATCTTCCTGTTCACAACACACTGTCAGAATGAGTAGATGCACCATGCATCACATGGCAATTACTGGTGAATTTGTCCTGATTTTGCTAACTCTGTACCATGTACCGGTGGTAGTGATCATCCGCTACGTCCCCGTTCCGTCCATCATCGATACCCCTAGCTGTAGTGAATCAAAGCTTTTTGAGAGAAAAGCACGAGTTTGAACTTCTAAAATTAAATAGATGATGACATCCACATCTGCGTTTGAACTGTTCTTTCTTTTAGATAACATGCAGGAGTACTGTTCTGATATCAATGTTAGTTGGTCCAATGGTCATACGGTAAGGGAATATTCTCCTCTACATTAGAGGGAGAGAAAAAGGATAAGCACGATTCTGTAACCGCTCGCATAATTATCCGCGGAATGTTGTTGAAGTTGTGGGATCACTCTCTCATAAGAATGGGGATCTGCCGACTTGCTAGTTGTGGGATCACTCTGTCATTTGTAGTCTACTTCGAGTCACTCTGCCAAAGCCAAATTTATGGGAACCAAAGCAGGTAGCTGCTTCGATTGTAGTTTGGTGCGTGCGCTTCCAAGAAAGAGAGGTTGAGAAATCAGGCATGGCACCTAAAATTTATGTTTGTTTATTCTCAAATAGTCCTTCCATTCTTATAGGATATGGCATCACATACTTGTCGAGCAACCACACAAATATCATTGATGCTAAATCATACAGATGCGTCAAATCATTTGGCATCATTGTCGAGCAACCACACAAATAGCACATGTGCTAAATCATACAGATGTGTCAAATCGTTTGGCATCGTTGTCAAGCAACCACACAAATAGCACCGGTGCTAAACCATACAAATGTGTCAAATCATTTGGCATCGTTGTCGAGCAAGAGCAACCACACGAATAGCACCCTCTGAATCTTTTTATTGTCCAGCCCAATTGGTTTGGCATTAGAGCACCCTACTGCTCCGGTTCCCATATTTTTGGCTTGGGCGATGGGTTTGCACAATGGTGGGCATTAGTGCCAAACGCCAAAAATCATATATGGCAACATTATTTGGCTACACATTATGGATACCCGAACGAGAGCGACAGCATGCTCGGACGCCAAAGGAGTTAGGCTGAACAATAAAAAATGATTGATTTGCATGTCTTGCCTTGTGGAGTAGGGACAAGGTTGGAGAGAAAGAGAATTGTTTATAAAAATAATAGACCCCATCTCGAAATAAGTGTCTTAATTTTAATATAACTTTGTACTGAAAGAGTATATGACAGTTAGTGTGCATCACTCGATGATGGTCTTTTCTTCTCTTTGAAAAATAAATAATTGGTGTCACAATCAGGCCCATGTTGCACCAGTGTTTCAGATGACTATAGTGGACACAAATAGTTTTCTTTTTTGCGGGTAACACAAATAGGAAATTTGACAAGGATGCTAATTGATTAGTGCACAGCTAACTTCTTTTAAATACACCGGTTAGGACGTTTGAGTATATACGCGCGCACGCACACACGCGCACTCACACAACGCCTACTGAAGATCGGATCGAAATTGTGGAGCTTCAAGGTCGGCAAAGTCGCCATAGATCGTCTGCTATCTATGTAAACGTCGCCTCCCAACCTATGATTTGATCTCCGATAGAGAGATACAACCACAGATTGGTTGGTTCTCATTATATGGCGATCGAATTTGGGCACGCACAGAGTGTGGATGCGGCTTTGCTATTGCTCGCCGTCTCTGTTTCGTACAGCGGGGGTGGAAAGGAACCACTCATTTTCATCTTCATATATCCCCCTAAGCAACATGGATCACACAATCCTAAAAGAAAACACCTGACACACATGGATCACGCAAGGGCATCGAAGCAGAAAAGAGAAAAGATGACTTACAGCCACCGTTTCAAATAGCCCGCTATAGCTCCGCTATAGCACGCTATAGCGTTTACAAAAGGTCTTGCACTAAGAGACTTTGGTCCAAACAAATGAACAAACATTTTAAATAGCGCGCTAAGATGCTTAGCGCGCTATTTAAAACTTTGCTTACAGCGCGTGTGGGTGAAGACATCCCAGTTGCTGAGGCCCTTGCCGTCCTCCAGGTACGCGCCCTCGATCTGGAAGTGGAAGCAGAAATCATGCTGCGTCGTCAGCAACCGTGCCATGGGACCGAGGAGAACGGCAAGGCAAAAGAGAGACGACGCCGGCCGAAGCCAAGCTCCGATCCACCAACCTGGTAAGCCGACGTCGCAACGCCGAAGAGGAACCCCGGCAGGAACTCGGCGCGGTCGAGCCCTCGCGCCGACGGCACGAGGACTAGGATCGCCAGCGCCGCCAGCATGGGCATGCCCGTCGTCGCCGCGGCCATTTCCCCGTCGATCGCCACCTCAAGCTGGACTAACTGGAAAGGCAACGCCTCTTGGTTTATGAGGAGGCAGCGGCTAGCCCCTCCTGCAGGCTCACTTAGAGGCCACAGCAAAGTGGGTAAACCAGGTCCCCTCCTACAACTGCAATATACAGTATATAGTAGCAGAGTCCACATACGGCATGGCCGATGGCCCATATTTATAGGCCACACCAAGCTTTGCTTGCTAGTAATATCCCCGTGGTGCACGTGGAATGGCATGTGAAGGAGATCACATAATGGAATGGTAGATGAAAGATAGTCGTAACCTCTCACGATGGTGACACCTCGGCGGACTCAACAAAAAAAAAACTCAGAATATCTTTTTTGTTAGATTCTCTCAAAATATCTGTGCACCCATTGTTTTGTTGCTCAACTCGTCTCTACAGCTCCCGCACTGCCGCCGTTCTCCCTCACCAACCAGAGCGATCTCCCGCCTAAGAGCATGGTTAATAAGACAGCCTTGCTGCTGGCTACTCCCTCCTTTCCGGTTTATAGGGCTCAATTCAAAAATCTCACCAACCAAGGTAGATGATGAGTGGTGGAATACTTTTTGTAGTTTGCAAAAGCACCTAATTAATGCTCTTGTTTTCCTTAAAAAATTATGTTTACCAATGTATTAATTGCAATGCATGCATGCATAAAGTACATCCATTGGTCAATTTTCTCTTAATATTTGCATGCAATGATTTAATGCACCTTGGAATCTGAACATGTAATGGGGAACAACCATATTGAGCCTTATAAAATGGAAAAACTGAAATTTTGAGATAAGCCCTATAAACCGAAAAGGAGGGAGTATATGCCAATGCCATGTCACCTAAAGTCTACATAAAAGCCCACTAGTATAATAGATTGGCTCTAAACTAGCTACTGGTATTTAAAGCTTGCATGTGGAGAAAGGGAAAGAGATATACGTGACTGATGAAAAGGAGGTCGCATGCAGGTTTCTTTTCTTGGTTCCTGTGTTGGAGCTGGCGATTGATGAAGCACCCGCTTCCTTCTCTTTCTTGCCTTCTCTCTCCTTCAGCTGTGATTTTGATAACTAGCAGGAGTACATCACCGAATTAATGGCCGGTCTTGACGTGTCCCACCTTGACTAACTCTGCTTGCAGGTGCCGGTTGGCGGGCGGGCCTATTTCACCTGGGCGCTACAATGGCTACGTCCATGCTGCTTATTTTGCTGGTATGAACTCCGCCGATACTCTGATGAACGCATCTTCAAAAACGTGGAGTTCAAAGTCCGTCCCAAGTATAACGACCAGCAGGTCGCAGAGGTAGATAGCATCTTTGCCTCACAGGATTTCAAAAATATAGGAATAGGAAAAACGGAGGATTTGTCTGCTTAAATCTAACAAGAATTTGTTTTGTTTCAGTGCATCAAAAGAAAAACATAGTATTAGAGGTTTGAGCGTATGCTAAAAACCTGAAGGAATGTAGCGCAAATGATTCTTTCTAAAAAGTTTGAGCGGATGCTAAAACAACTCTACTCAATTGTAATGGCTTGAAGCGGTATGGATTGGCTACGGATGTTACCTCTGGTGAGTTATCGGACCGAGCTAAAGGGGCCGCATATCACGCCACACAGACAGACTCGCGACCTTGTTGAGCCCATCAGGCCCAATTTAACCACATTCGCCCGAAATTGCCACCAGATCAGCGGCCCGGTACATATAGCGCTCGCTGAGCTAGATTCAGAGCTAATCGGACGATAAAAAAAATGTCTAAAAGTGATTATCCAACGGTTGCGGAGGCTAATGACCTGAAAAGGCAGGAAAAATGCTCAGTTACAATGTACTTAAATGTGAAATGGCTTATAGCCAGCTGACTGGACCCTATTATAGTTGCTCTAATGCCGCCAACTCGAGCTCCTCTACCCAACGCTGCTGCACCACCCTAGCTCACCTGCCCAACACCGCTCCCCGCACTCCGCTGCCCGTCCCAACCCCTTGGAGTGAATTGCAAACAACTACCACATTTGAAGTTCTCATCCCGAATTGCCACAACATTTCTTGTGGGCCCCAAAAATTTATCTCTTTTCTTGCAAAAATAATCAATAAACACCCATCATTGATCGGGGGCATATTGATCTGATTTCTGACAGCTAGGGCCCGCCTATAACTGCTGACATGGCATAAAAGAGTCAACACCATTTGTTGACCATCAAATTAGACATGGGGCTCACCAGTATGTGACATTTCGTCAAGCACCTTGTGTGTATGTGCAGTGCGCCGCCGGAGCAGCAGGCCATGGCACACGGTGCTCCGGCGGGCTTGACTATCACCTGCACCGCCCTACTAATCCTCGTTCAGCACCACCATGTATGAGGGTGAAGGCGCGGTTCATGGAGGCTATGCGCGAGGAGGATGGCAACTGCGTGCTCGCCGCCATGATCCCCAATGACGAGTTGGACCGCCGTTAGCACCGCTGCCCCTTCCTTCTCGCCGCTCCGGGAGTCGTCCATCTCCGTGGCGCCGGAGCTGTCGTCGTGCGCTTGGGTCGTTCCAGTGGCTGGACGCGGCGGCGGCCACGTATCCCTCGCCGCCCTGGAACCCGATGGCAGCGCCAGAAATCGCATCGATGGAAGGTGACGAGCACGACACGGGCGGCAGCGCGGAGCAGGCGCTCGGGTTGCAGCCATGGCGCAGAGCAGCTCGGGCTGCACTTCTCAAAGGGGCGATTGCGCCTTCTCGACGGCTCAGGGAGCAAGTCGGCAGCGAGAAGCAGCAGCAGAGTATGCGTCAGTGGCAAGCAGCGACGGCGGCAACCCATGGTGGCGGGTGCGTGCGGGCAGGAGAGGTGCGGAGGGAAGGAGAGAAGGCGGGTGCGTGCGGGCAGGAGAGGTGCGGAGGGAAGGAGAGAAGGTGGACAAGGAGTGGATAGTATCCTGGTGGTGCACCGTGCACGTGGAATGGCATGTGAAGGAGATCACATAATACTGTAGTGTAGGTGAAAGATAGTCGTAACCTCTCACGATGGTGACACCTCGGCGGACTCAACAAAAAACTCTAAATCTCTGTGCAGCTAGCCTCTCCTGTTGTGCAGATAGCCGCCGATCTCCCTCACCAGCCTGAGCGATCCCTCCAGCTCGAGCTCCTCTGCCCGACACCGCGGCAGCCAGCACCACCCGAGCTCACCCGCCCGACACCGCTCCCTGCTCTTCTCTGCTCTTGTCTCTTGTCTTGGGCAGAGGACATAAGTATGTAAATAAAAGTGAATAAACTCTCTGCTGATTGTCAGAAGAGATAGATGATAATGTAAATTTCCTCTCAACATTTCATTTTCAGTACATCTGATATCCATATCTTCCCTTGGCACTTGTCGCCATCATTTTCTCGGCTGAATGAATTGGATGCATGAATAGCAGCCATCAGCAGTGATACCCCATATCCATATCCACATCTTATTGAGGAATGTACAACTTTTCTTTTGAGAAATATACAACATATCCATGAGGCCATAGACCGATATACATACATGTACATGTGTGGTAAATACACTGAAAACTTGGTCAGTTGCGGGCAGTTAATACTCCCTCCGTCCGGAAATACTTGTCCTAGAAATGATTGTATCTAGACTTATTTTAGTTATAGATCTAGGACAAGTATTTCCGGACGGAGGAGAACATATCAAATGGTATTTCCCCTGCTGCCCGCGACAACGAAATTTCCTTCATGGTCAACCTCCATAATTACCAATCCATCCTTATGCCCGATCATAACCCTGTACACAGTGCGTGCACTGTTAATGTATATCATCATCAAAATTTACACACATGTAGAATACATCCATATGAACGTGTGATTTTTCTCATATTTTTTTGAAACTTTAAAGCGTGATTTTTGAAAAACAAATTGAGCATATTTGATCCTTCGATGGACTAGAAAGTCCCCACTAGAAAGGAAAATATTTCATCCTTCAATGTTAAAAAGGGTGACAAGCAAGGGGATTCAACGCACTTTCAAGTGAAAACTTCGGTTATGAATCAAAAGGAAAAGAGAGAACTAGATCCTCAATTTTATTGTGTTATTTTATCCCTTTTTCTTTAATCTCTTAAGGTAATGGCGACGTAACATCGATCTTGGCAATTCGCAACTAGAGTAGAAGAAAACTGCACTCACCTTCTCAAGTCTTCCGTAATACTACATCGCAATGCATGAACTTCATAGAGGCTGAAGTTAAGTATCCCCTCGAGCCTGAAAGAGTACAAAATGTGTAGATCGTTGCTTACTACTCCCTCCGTAAAGAATTATAAAAGCGTTTAGATTACTACTTTAGTGAACTAAATGATCTTATATTTCTTCACAAAGGGAGTACAAACAACAATGGCATAGCTTTTCCATATATCGGCTTTACATAGTCTATGCAAGAAGAGGGGTGTTCATAAGGTTAAGGGGGGAGACCCCAAGTGAGGGCCAGCTCCTCATCATTTGTTGAATCATGATCCACCCTAGACTTGCTCATTTGAATCACGATCCATAAATTATGAAATAGGACTTCAACCATAAGAAATGTGCCTGCAATCAGTGCTTACATGAAGGTAGTTGAGTTCCAAAGACGAACAGTTCCGTCCCACGAACCTGTCATTACTTTTGGAAGCATAGGATGGGAACAGACGGTACTGACTCTACTTGTGTGCCCTTCAAGTGTTTTAATACAACTATTTGTCTGCAAATCCCAAATCTGTTTCAAGAGGAAGAAAATGTTAAAGGAAATGCTCCATGTATGTGCTCCAGTGTTCTTTAGAGAAGAGTCAACACCTTGGCAGTCTTATCATCAGATCCTGTAATTAAAAATTGCTTATCACCACGAGAAAAGTAATCCAAACATCTCACTTTGGATGTATGGCCAGCCAACGTGAGGTTAGAACGGGGAGAATCAAGACTCCAAATCTGAAATTTCATTTTAAGGACTTTACAATCACTTTAGTAACAGGCTAAATTAATGGTCACAGCAAACATTTGGTTAGGAAAATGGGAGGATTGGAACCAAACCTTAATAGTCTTGTCCTGGGAAACACTAGCAAAAATAGTTGCATCTTTGGTATTAAATGCTATTTGGTACACAGAACCTTTGTGTCCCTTAAATGTCTGAGCAGATTTCCGGCCCTTTTTCCAGTCCCACAGCTCAATATCGTAGTCATGGGATGCTGACAATACGTAAGTCTTAGTTGGGTGAACAGCCAAAGAAGTGATTGATGCATTATGAGCCTTCAGATTCTTGACTTCCTCCCATGTATCATAATTGTACACATAGATCCAACCTTTACGATCTCCGGCGGTTCCAGCCACAATCCACTGCTCCCTTTCAATGAAACTAGCTGTCAAAACTGCAGTTGGAGCGATTGAAAATTATAAGGTGCATGAGAGAAACTAATTAAGCATTGAATAATGAATGTTATGGCGAACTCACATGGCAAGCCTTTTTGCTCATGAACCAATTCCTGCGGCTAATTGTCAAGTAAATAATTAGGCTATGTTTGATATTACTGTGGAATAGTCAAACCAAAAAAAATTGACTGCCACATACTCTAGATTCTAGAATGACCAAAAAAATGTGACTCAAATATAATATATCATAGCCAACTTCTCCTAATTATTTGTCCAGCTCATTTAAAAGAAAAATCGATTTGAAATTTGAAAGCTTGTTACAGCACTTCTTAAATGCTACTCCCAAAACCTTTGCAGAACTATTAATGCTGATTTGGTGTGCATACTTTACATTGACCTTCGAGAGCACGACTAACATGAACCATATAGCTTATTTCCCACGTAAATCTAAACTTACTAACATTCCTAGAAGCCAATCTATCATTACTTAGCTCAAGCTACTGCATTTTATAACACTATTAATGTTGGAGTTGATGGCATTAGTATGTGTGACATCCTACATTCCGGCCCCTCATCACATGAAGACTGATTGACATGTACTTTGATGTTGTCTCTAGAAAAAGACAGACTGAGATGTGGGACCACTTGGCATCTTTGAAGAAATATTTAAAAAAATGCCAAATCATAAGTTTGAAATCACATTATGTACAATTGAACAAGCACAACACCACTTAACCATCTTAGCTCCATATCTTCCGTATTTCTTGTTCTTCAAAAAAGAGCTTTGGAGGGGTGTAGGAATAGGAATAGGAAATCACATTATGTACAACATTCTATAAAAACTTGCTAAATAATTTAGTGAATAATTTAATGCTTGCTAAATAATTGAAAATGACCACTCACCACGGCTTTGTTGGATGCACATCCATAGAGAATATTTTAGTGAACTTCTCCATGGGTATGATCTGATCAAACAAATTAAACAAACAATAATCAATACACCAAAAAAATATGAACACATGCTCGTTTTAATTACGAAGGATATGTGCATGGGCCTACAAAATAAACAAGATTGGGTTGAAAGTAATAAGTTATCTCCTGATAGACAGAGCTAATTAATGATCCCAGTGAGAATTACACATAGCATTGTTTACGTACTTGACGAACTCACCTTAACATTTATTATCTCTCTTTGCAGTTCAAAAACAGCTTGGAGCGTCACCTCATGCACCGAATGAACGTTCTTCTCTTTTACATCAGAAAAAAAATTACAGTAGTCGATATCGGCTCTTACTTGTCCGATATCCTTCAGCTCTTGATCGCTCATTACGCTGCTCTGAATCACAAACTCATCCTTGTGCGGCGCTGGCTGCTGCCAGCCCCTCATTCTTACAAAGAGGGTGTAGGTTGACTTCGGTGGAATGTTGCCGTAGAGCCCCTTGTCAAAATACCTATCTGGGCTCCCTGATACGAGTCTAAAGGCAAAGCGGTGATCTGTGTTGTTCCTTAGGTAAAGTGCGCACGTGATCAAGTTGTTTTGCTCAAAAAGGAATCGAAGCTCCAGGGGGTGGATGGCAAGGTGCTCGGTGGATCTTGCAGTTTCTTGGCTCATCTGAAGTTAATGGAAGGCCAATGCATTTAACAGTCAACAAAAATTAAGCACTAAGCATTAACAGTGTGTTCAGCTTCACAGGGATATTTAGTTTTATGCAATACTGGCTAGCTAACGTTGTCTGCTTTGGCAACAGAAAGGTAAAAATATATGTAACACGTATTTGTTACAAATGATAAAGCTGAACCAGATTTTATAGCCAAAATCATGATTCGGATATGATTAAACCTGTCAGTTTGTGGGGGTCCCATTGCTAAATATGATTAATGTTATGATGAGAGCAACTTGATAGTGTATTTCATGGGACTTATGCCAAATATATACAATTAAAAGAGAGGAGATAAGGTAGTAATCTTAAACAAAAGGAATACAAAGAAGAGTCCTAATTAGCCTTAGTTAGGGAACTCAGCTGAGCATTTGTGTCATGTGGTCTCTCATGTGCACTTAAACCCAGCCTATGAAGCTCCTCTTTGGCCTTTTTGAGATCCTGGTTTTCTGTTGGAGACATTGATAGAGTATGTGCTGTACATGCTGAGGACTCTGCTAGGGATGGTACAACAAGAATGCCCAATTTCACCTCATGCACTTTTCTACCCGTGTGTGTTTTGAACATGTCCAGAGCTATGTAGCGGGTCTTGAAACCCTCGCTCACCACGGTGCTCCGCACAATGAGCACGTCATTGCACTGCACAGACAGTGGTGACATCTCATGTGCTTCCCTTATTAGCCCAAGTTCATGCGTGGACCATGGTAACAGGATTCCTCTGCTTGGCCCTGACCAAGAGAATCCATACTTCGCCATGCTGGACCATTCCATTGCATTGAAAGCAACGTAGTCATCAGTAATATTGGCTAGCTTTAGTTTTTGTGTCACTGATATGTGCGTGTTTGGCTCCAAGTGGAAATGGAGTTCAAGAGGCTCTACCTGAATCAGGTTCTCTGAGTCGGATGAGTTTGTCTACAAGAAAGTTAAAGTCATTAATGAGGGCCTGATAAACATAAAATCAATGAAGATAATGAATGCAATCAATGAAGACAATGAAAACTACGTCATCATTTTTCAACTGGAGCATGTCCTCTTTGATCAAAGTGACCAGAAAAAACAGTTTGTTATAATTTTCACAAAATGATGGATGGCTTTGACAATTTGGAGGCTGAAATTTAAGGCACAAACAGTCATATATTCTTAATACTGATCTTTGCAGTCATTTAAGCGAGTGATGTTTTTAATGACTGTATTATATTTAAAATGTGGGATACACATATGCACCAAAAGGTGGAATATGCACCAGACAAATTCCTATGTTACATATGATGTTAAAAGAGGACATGATTACATATATTCCCTGAATGACCGTACCCTGTATATGGAAGACCCTAGGCTCTCCATCTCATTCAGTTTCTTGATTATTTCCTCTGCTGTAGGTCGCTTATGTTGGTCAGCTTCCATACAAGATTGAGCTATTTGGATGCAGCTCTTCGCTTGTGTGCAGTCCACATCTAATGATTCATGCCACTGCAATGTTAACACATATTAGTAAGGATGGCAGCACAGTAAACGATGAGAAAAAAAAAACTAACATCTGTATTCAAGATATTTGTTATTCCAAGATTCAACCTTGACAACAAGCTCAGTTTTTGTCAGAGCAGAATAAGGTAAATATGTTCAAAACAGAACTATATAAAATATTTTCAATGCGTGATTGTAAAATATAATGGTCAATGTTGTTGACCTCAAAACGTAAATGGACATCAGCATTTTTTTAAGCTTGTGGTAGTAGCTTTGTGAAACTATTATTAGCAATTACTCACTCCATCCCATAATATAAGAACGTTTTTAACACTAGTGTAGTGTCAAAAACACTCTTATATTATGGGATGGAGGGAGTAGTTAATAACGTTACCAGTCCAAACATGCGTCAGGCAATTCTATAAAGTCACACATACGACTACCTTGCAGGTTCAGACAAACTCGAGTTAGCATTAATAACGCTTGGTAACTAGATATTACATACTCGACATTTGTTTGAAATTGGTATACATTAGTATTTATTAGTTTTCATACTTTCAGAAGCACTGTTCTTCTATTGACGAATTAATTGATAACTGTGTGTCAGGGTGATATGTTCCCTAGCAAAGCTTTCGTGCTTCCAGCCTCACGGCATGTCACGCCAAGCACAGAAGAGAAAATATCATTGCTTTCCCGTGAAGTCTCTGGCTTCACCATTGAGGTCCTCTGTCGCATAGAGCAACCACTCTCATTTACCCACCAGCGTAGGGTACCGCATGTTTCATCAAAGTGGTTGTGGCTTGCTACTGCACCACTTGAACTGGAGAAACTTACCCCCCACACCCCCACCCTATATGTATCCGATTGGATGTTGAGGAACGGCAAGACGCAGATGCACGTAAGCTGCCTACTGCAAGCTCCGTTGATGCCCTGCCCTGACTGTCTGTTCTGTTGAGTGAACTGTTTCACACTGCTTCGTCACTTGTCCCTACCTCAGGCTACTGTACGCCATCTTCTGTACTGGAATAACCAGGAGCATGGCGTAGAGTGATCAATAAACCCTATACACTGAATCGGTAGTTTGCAAACCAACACAGTTTGCCTATTATGACTGGTACTACGTACTTTCTATATGAGGATAATACAGAACTGGTAAATTTTGTTATAATTGAACAAAATAGACAAAAATGTTTATGTAAATTGTCCTTACATTTTCAATGTCATAATTGTTCTGCCCCACTAATAGCTTTGAGACTACAATTCCCAAAGCAAATATGTCTGACTTGAACGATATTTCTCCTTTGTCTATGACCTCTGGTGCAATATATCCCCTGCAAGACATTGATAATCTAAAGCGTCACGGCATAAAGCAAATTTAACAGACTTGATATCAAGAAAAGAAATTTACCGTGTTCCAGGAACGTTTTTAGTAAACACTCTAGATTGTCCTTCATCAAATAATCTTGACAAACCGAAGTCTGTAATTTTCGGTTCCATGTAAGCGTCGAGCAGAACATTGTCTGGTTTCAAATCCAAATGGGTGATACGTTCTTTATGAAGATATTGCAATCCATGACAAATTCCCTTAATCATTTTATAGCGTATTTGCCATTCATCTCCATGAGATATCCCTGTAAGTGACATTGCCAATGTTTTGCAGTTCTCGTTGTTATATTATTATAAAAGCTTAATGCTTAGGTTGCATAACGTCAATGTTGAGAACATCAGGTGTTGTTTACCAAGTTCTATCGATTCATATTATTTATGTGTTAAACATCACAAGACAGTTAGTACTTCAGAATAACCAGCAGCACTGATGCACATCATAGCACCACAATTTATGATTCAAGCAAATATTTGTTTCTTTGATAAACTAGTTTGTCTGGTAAAGAACGATTGGTAAGATAATTCTGAGGGGCTAGACTCAATTTTTGGTTTGATGGTAGTGCTTATGTTTAGGATGTGGTCTAACTTTCACTTTCAAACACATGATAAAATTTAAAGTTTCAATGCGCTAAAATAAGGTATAATTTAGGAAAGAATTTTCAAGATTGAAATCTGGTACTCCCTCCGATTCATATTAACATGAATCAGAGGGAGTACTTGCTCTCGTACAAACTACATATAGGGGAATAAAGCTAAAAGCTTATACCTTTAATGTAATCGTGAAGGTTTCCATTAGGAACATACTCAAAGCAGAGCAACCTTTGTCGTAGCTCTGCCATAACATGTCTTCCATCAAATTTTACCAATTCCCCTTGTGTATCCGCACAATAGTCTAAGAATCTTACTATATTATTGTGTTTTGCCCTTACTAAACAGTTAACCTCATCCACAAATAGCTCATCAGAAAAATCCTGCTCTATAAAAAGTTTCTTGACAGCAACTTTCTCATTCCGAAGAACTCCCTATATATAACTTAACGTATTATTAGCATCAACATAGGAATTCTGCTCCACAGGAGTAGGAAGATTTAGCATCTGTGAAATGATCAATAACAAATCGTACCAGGTAAACGACTCCAAAACCACCAAGACCAATCTCTTGAGAGAAATTTGTTGTAATTGACTTTATAAGTGCATATGATAGCTTGGTAGGCTCTGCATTTGCATCTGTCAATATGAGCTCCAGGGCTTCAAGTTCACTTGCTTGATCAGCCATTTCTATGACACACAAAAAAAAATCTTGAATAAGACCATGCACATAGTACTAATTGTTTCACAGTGAGAACACGTTATTAATTCTTGCAAAGAAAGTTCTACAGCGAAATTTAAAACACTATTTCAATACACACATGAGCAAATGGTCAGAAGCACTGTGCTCTGTTGACTAGTTGCAATCTTATAGTTCAAACACTAACACAAATCAGGTCAGGGTTGGCAGTGATGTTATGGCACTAAATCCATTCCGAGCAGTAGTCTAAGTGGAAAATATGATGTGTTAGTGCAACCCCTGATTATCGAGTTCGTTTGGAAAACAATATAAAGATTATGTAACTTTCAAATAGGAAAATTAGTATGCAAAAATTACTTAGTCCCACAATGATTATTTATCGAGTTTTGCATGTAATATGTAGTCTCCCAGGTGTGCGTACTAAATGCACATATATCTGCATTTCACATATTTTTCTTTCTAATGAACAGGTATTCTAAAACAAGGTGATGTTCTTGTGTCACACCCAAATGACTTCTCCAGGAGTCTTGATTATGTTCAAGAATATTGCAGGCAGGGAACAGGTGGCCCTCCCCAATATACATGGCACTCTAAAATAAAAATCCTCGAAGTTTTTAAGCGCAAAGATGAACAGGACGATGCAGTAAACCAAAATAACATGTCCTACTCTTTGGAGATCACACATTATGAAGAAATCGATAATAACAAGGATGAACACACACATACTTTAAATCTGAAGAATGGTTGGTGGCTCCAAAGGTGACCAACAGAGCTGGAGCTTCCGGAAACACCAACCAGGAAAACCTGCAGGGAGAAGCTTCTAATGAATAGGACATCAGAAACCTGCAGGGACATGTCATAATTGGTCTCCCAGGTGTGTGCATATATCTGTATTTGACATCAGAAATTTCTAATGAATAGGTACCCTAAAACAGGGTGATGTTCTTAATTGTATCACACCCTGATGGCTTCCCCAAAGGTCTCGAATATGTTCAAGAATATTGCAGGCAGGGAAGAGGTGACCCTCCCCAGTATACAGGGCACTCGAAAACAGAAATCCTGGAAGTTTTAAGCACAAAGATGAACAGAGCGATGCAGTAAACAGAAATAGCATGCCCTGTTTCATCTGCTTTGGAGATCACGCATTATGAAGAACTCAAGATGATAACAAGGATGAGCATACACATACTTTAAATCTGAACAATGGTTAATCGCCCCACAGGTGACCAGCAGAGCTGGAGCTTCCGGAAACACCGGCCTGGAAGACCTGCAGGGATGCAAACCAAATCTAGCTGCTCAAAAAAGCATCCATAAAGAAGGAAGAAATCCGGTCGATCTACGGGTTGCCTATGGATGCACAGAACCACCGAACTCCACCTTTGAGAACTATGCGCGAGATCCGTTGACTTCGCTCGATCTAGTTAGCTGTGTGATCAAGAAGGCCGAGCAAAAATGGACTCTGCTCCGTTTGATTAAATAGGGGGGAGGAGGATGGATGCGATGCTGACTGGTGGAAGCGACGGAGCCCAACAAACCGCGGCAGGGAGCCATTAAAATATGCGGGGGGCTGAGAGCTACTTTTCTATATCAAAGTCGAGAGCATCTTTGAATCCTGGTGTCGAGTGGGGCAAAGGGGATTGGATCTTTCTATCCTGTTCATCCTAGGGTTCGTCCGAGTAAAACTGAGTACAGAATGCGAGGAGCAAAGGAGTAGCAGGCTGGGAAGGGGCTCGCACCTGTAAGGATTCATGGTCGAAGAGCTCTTGGCCTCGCCGATGCTGGCGGCCATGGCACGGCGGCGGGTCTGCTGGGAGCTCCTTGACGCTCGTCAGAGGAGTATTTAACCAAAAACTACCACAATTCGTGCAACCGTGCCTATAAATTACCACTTTACGATTTTGTTCTGAAAACTACCACTTTTTTTATTAATATGTAACTAAAAACTATCAAGTGTGAAAACTGCTCGCTTTGACTGGGTTAAACCCGAATCTGACTGCCCGACCCCACCGTTTAGGTGCCAGCGTAATGAAGCGCTCATGGCCAGCCGTTAACGCCCGTGACTGCTGCGCCTGCGCCCCCGCTCATCTTCCCTCGCCCGCCGCAGTGGTCACCGGAGCACTGCCGGCAGTCGCCGACCCCATCGCGACCGGATTCTGCAGCCTCGCCTCCCTGGCGCAGCCCCGCCGCCCAGCGAACCGCCCCGCGCCGCCCGTCGCCATGGCCTCGCCCCGAGCGGCCGCCGTCCCGGGGCTCGCCGCCGGCAGGCCTCCCCATCAGCGTGCAACCTCGTCGTCGCCAGATCCGGCAGACGCCGCCCCGAATCCGCCTCGCCCGGACCTCCCCGCCGCCCTGTTCGCGCTGGAGCGCCGCCTGCAGGTCGCGTCGTCTCCTCCAGATGCGGCTGCACCCCTGGTCGCGTGCCCGTCGTCGCGCCCCTCGTCAAGCCCCACTGGCGTGCCTGGCCGCCGCGCCCCTGGCCGTGCCCATGGCCGCGCGCCTGGCCCCGCCGCGCTCCCCCGCGCACACCCCGCTTCCTGCCCGCGCCCCGGCTGTGCCCGCCCGTGGTTGGAGCCGACGGGGGCGAGCAAGAGAGGCATGCGCCGCCTGCTGCGTGGGGAGTGCAGGGGCTGCTCTCCGGTGACCACTGCAACGGGCGAGGGGAGACAAGCCATGTCAACACTTAACGGTCAAACAAACGGTGTTGACTTACGATGCCATGTCAGCACTTACATGCGGGCCAGGCCTGGCATAAACGCGTTTAAAATGGCTGAATCAGTTGATTTTCACACTTGATAGTTTTTAGTCATAGATTAATAAAAAAGTGGTAGTTTTCGGGAAAAAATCGTAAAGTGGTAGTTTGTAGGCACGGTTCCATGAATTGTGGTAATTTTTGGTTAAATACTCCTTGTTAGAGCATCTCCAGCTGTTGGCCCCCAGGAGGCGCTAAAAATCGCCCTTGGGAGCGCACCGGCGCTAAACCGCGCGTTGGGGGCGTGATGCCCCCCAATCACAGCGCCCACATTTTTTTGAAAATTTAAATTACGGCACAAACACGGCGCAAATTCAACCAAACCTCGGCGAGTTCGTTCATATTTAAAAATATTTTACAAAAAAGAAAAAAAAACTACTAGGCTGCTCCCTCGCCGCTCCTCGCCGCCCACCGCCCTTGTAGTTCTACATGCCGAGGAGGTTGTAGAACCGTGTGTAGTCGCCGCCGTTGTCGTCGTCGTCGCCGCCTCCGCCGCGGCCGCCGTCCCTGCTGCATGTTGGAGATCGTTGCAGAAAATAAAAAATTTCTAAGCATCACCAAGATCAATCTATGGAGTCATCTAGCAACGAGAGAGATAGGAGTGCATCTACATACCCTTGTAGATCGTGAGCGAAAGCGTTCAAGAGAACGGGGTTGATGGAGTCATACTTGTCGTGATCCAAATCACCGAAGATCCTAGTGCCGAACGGACGGCATCTCCGCGTTCAACACACGTACGGAGCGGAGACGTCTCCCGCGCCTTGATCCAGCAAGGAGGAGGGGAGGTTGAGGAAGAGAGCTCCAACAGCAGCACGACGGCGTGGTGGTGATGGAGAGGCAGCACTCCGGCAGGGCTTTGCCAAGTTTCTATGGAGGAGGAGAGATGTTGGGGAGGGGAGGGGCTGCGCCTTGGAGGTGTGTGTGCAGCCCTCCCCTCGCCCCTCTATTTATAGGAGGAGGAGGAAGGGGGCCGCCCCCCTCTAGATGAGATCTAGAGGGGGGCGGCGGCCAAGGGGGGGGACTTGCCCCCCAAGCAAGGGGGGCGCCCCCCTTAGGGTATCCCCACAACCCTAGGCGCATGGGCCCAAGGGGGGGTGCGCCCAGCCCACTAGGGGCTGGTTCCCTTCCCTCCATGGCCCATGAGGCCCTCCGGGAGAGGTGGCCCCTCCCGGTGGACCTCTGGAACCCATCCGATGGCCCCGGTACAATACCGGTATGATCCCGAAACTTTCCAGTGACCGTATTACAACTTCCCATATATAAATCTTCACCTCCTGACCATTCCGGAACTCCTCGTGACATCCGGGATCTCATCCAGGACTCCGAACAACATTTGGTAATCACATACAAGTATTCCTAATAACCCTAGCGTCACCGAAGCTTAAGTGTGTAGACCCTACGGGTTCGGGAATCATGCAGACATGACCGAGACAGCTCTCTGGACAATAACCAACAGCTGGATCTGGATACCCATGTTGGTTCCCACATGTTCCACGATGATCTCATCAGATGAACCACGATGTCGAGGATTCAAGTAATCCCGTATACAATTCCCTTTGTCAATCGGTATGTTACTTGCCCGAGATTCGATCGTTGGTATCCCGATACCTCATTCAATCTCGTTACCGGCAAGTCACTTTACTCGTTACGTAATGCATGATCCCGTGACCAACCACTTGGTCACATTGAGCTCATTATGATGATGCATTACCGAGTGGGCCCAGAGATACCTCTCCGCCATACGGAGTGACAAATCCCATTCTCGATTCGTGCCAACCCAACAGACACTTTCAGAGATACCTGTAGTGTGCCTTTATAGTCACCCAGTTATGTTGTGACGTTTGGTACACCCAAAACACTCCTACGGTATCCGGGAGTTACACAATCTCATGGTCTAAGAAACTGATACTTGACATTAGAAAAGCTTTAGCAAACGAACTACACGATCTTGTGCTATGCTTAGGATTGGGTCTTGTCCATCACATCATTCTCCCAATGTCCATAGTCAGGAAACCATGGCTATCTGTTGATCAACGAGCTAGTCAACTAGAGGCTCACTAGGGACATGTTGTGGTCTATGTATTCACACATGTATTACTGTTTCCGGTTAATACAATTATAGCATGAACAAAAGACAATTATCATGAACAAGGAAATATAATAATAATCATTTTATTATTGCCTCTAGGGCATATTTCCAACAGTCTCCCACTTGCACTAGAATCAATAATCTAGTTACACTGTGATGAATCGAACACCCATAGAGTTCTGGTGTTGATCATGTTTTGCTCGCGAAAGAGGTTTAGTCAACGGATCTGCGACATTCAGATCCGTATGCACTTTGCAAATATCTATGTCTCCATCTTGAACATTTTCACGAATGGAGTTGAAGCGACGCTTGATGTGCCTGGTCTTCTTGTGAAACCTGGGCTCCTTGGCAAGGGCAATAGCTCTAGTGTTGTCACAGAAGAGAGTGATCGGCCCCGACGCATTGGGTATAACTCCTAGGTCGGTGATGAACTCCTTCATCCAGATTGCTTCATGCGCTGCCTCCGAGGCTGCCATGTACTCCGCTTCACATGTAGATCCCGCCACGACGCTCTGCTTGCTGCTGCACCAGCTTACTGCCCCACCATTCAAAATATACACGTATCCGGTTTGTGACTTAGAGTCATCCAGATCTGTGTCGAAGCTAGCATCGACGTAACCCTTTACGACGAGCTCTTCGTCACCTCCATAAACGAGAAACATATCCTTAGTCCTTTTCAGGTACTTCAGGATATTCTTGACCGCTGTCCAGTGTTCCATGCCGGGATTACTTTGGTGTCTTGCAACCAAACTTACGGCAAGGTTTACATCAGGTCTGGTACACAGCATGGCATACATAATAGACCCTATGGCCGAGGCATAGGGGATGACACTCATCTTTTCTTTATCTTCTGTCGTGGTCGGGGATTGAGCTGAGCTCAATTTCACACCTTGCAACACAGGCAAGAACCCCTTCTTGGACTGGTCCATATTGAACTTCTTCAATATCTTGTCAAGGTATGTGCTTTGTGAAAGACCTATGAGGCGTCTCGATCTATCTCTATAGATCTTGATGCCTAATATATAAGCAGCTTCTCCAAGGTCCTTCATTGAAAAACACTTATTCAAGTAGGCCTTTATGCTGTCCAAAAGTCCTATATCATTTCCCATCAAAAGTATGTCATCCACATATAATATGAGAAATGCTACAGAGCTCCCACTCACTTTCTTGTAAACGCAGGCTTCTCCATAAGTCTGCATAAACCCAAACGCTTTGATCATCTCATCAAAGCGAATGTTCCAACTCCGAGATGCTTGCACCAGCCCATAAATGGATCGCTGGAGCTTGCATACCTTGTTAGCATTCTTAGGATCGACAAAACCTTCCGGCTGCATCATATACAGTTCTTCCTTAAGATAGCCGTTAAGGAATGCCGTTTTGACATCCATTTGCCATATCTCATAATCATAGTATGCAGCAATTGCTAACATGGTTCGGACGGACTTCAGCTTCACTACGGGAGAGAAAGTCTCATCGTAGTCAACCCCTTGAACTTGTCGATAACCCTTAGCGACAAGTCGAGCTTTATAGATGGTAACATTATCATCCGCGTCCGTCTTCTTCTTAAAGATCCATTTATTTTCTATCGCTCGCCGATCACCGGGCAAGTCTGTCAAAGTCCATACTTTGTTTTCATACATGGATCCTATCTCGGATTTCATGGCTTCAAGTCATTTGTTGGAATCTGGGCCCGCCATCGCTTCTTCATAGTTCAAAGGTACACCGTTGTCTAACAACATGATTTCCAGGACAGGGTTGCCATACCACTCTTGTGTGGAACGTGTCTTTGTGGACCTACGAAGTTCAGTAGTAACTTGATCCGAAGTACCTTGATCATCATCATTAATTTCCTCTCTAGTCGGTGCAGGCACCACAGGAACATCTTCCTGAGTTGCGCTGATTACCGGTTCAAGAGGTAGTACTTCATCAAGTTCCACTTTCCACCCACTTACTTCTTTCGAGAGAAACTCTTTCTCCAGAAAGGACCCATTCTTGGCAACAAAGATCTTGCCTTCGGATTTGAGGTAGAAGGTATACTCAATGGTTTCCTTAGGGTATCCTATGAAGACGCATTTTTCCGACTTGGGTTCGAGCTTTTCAGGTTGAAGTTTCTTGACATAAGCATCGCATCCCCAAACTTTTAGAAATGACAGCTTAGGTTTCTTTCAAAACCATAATTCATACGGTGTCATCTCAACGGATTTAGACGGTGCCCTATTTAAAGTGAATGTAGTTGTCTCTAAAGCGTATCCCCAAAATGATAGCGGTAAATCGGTAAGAGACATCATAGACCGCACCATATCCAATAGAGTGTGATTACGACGTTCAGACACACCGTTATGTTGAGGTGTTCCAGGCGGCGTGAGTTGTGAAACAATTCCACATTTCCTCAAGTGCGTACCAAACTCGTGACTTAAATATTCTTCCCCACGATCTGATCGTAAGAACTTTATTTTTTTGTCACGTTGATTCTCTACCTCATTCTGAAATTCCTTGAACTTTTCAAAGGTCTCAGACTTGTGTTTCATCAAGTAAACATACCCATATCTACTCAAGTCATCGGTGAGGGTCAGAACATAACCATAGCCACCGCGAGCATCAACGCTCATTGGACCGCACACATCAGTATGTATAATTTCCAATAAGTTGGTTGCTCGCTCCATTGTTCCGGAGAACGGAGTCTTGGTCATTTTACCCATGAGGCATGGTTCGCATGTGTCAAATGATTCGAAATCAAGAGACTCCAAAAGTCCATCTGTATGGAGCTTCTTCATGCGTTTGACACCAATGTGACCAAGGCGGCAGTGCCACAGATATGTGGGACTATCATTATCCATCTTACATCTTTTGGTATTCACACTATGAATATGTGTAACATCACGTTCGAGATTCATTAAGAATAAACCATTAACCAGCGGGGCATGCCCATAAAACATATCTCTCATATAAATAGAACAACCATTATTCTCGGATTTAAATGAGTAGTCATCTCGTATTAAACGAGATCCAGATACAATGTTCATGCTCAAAGCTGGCACTAAATAACAATTATTGAGGTTTAAAACTAATCCCGTAGGTAAATGTAGAGGTAGCGTGCCGACAGCGATCACATCGACCTTGGAACCATTCCCGATGCGCATCGTCACCTCGTCCTTCGCCAGTCTCCGTTTATTTCGCAGCTCCTGTTTTGAGTTACAAATATGAGCAACCGCACCGGTATCAAATACCCAAGAGCTACTACGAGTACTGGTAAGGTACACATCAATTACATGTATATCACATATACCTTTGGTGTTGTCGGCCTTCTTGTCCGCTATGTACTTGGGGCAGTTCCGCTTCCAGTTTCCGCTTCCCTTGCAATAAAAGCACTCAGTCTCAGGTTTGGCTCCATGCTCTGGCTTCTTCCCGGCAACTGGCTCACCGGGCGCGGCAACTTCATTGACGTCCTTCTTGAAGTTCTTTTTACCTTTGCCTTTCTTGAAACTAGTGGTTTTATTGACCATCAACACCTGATTTTCCTTTTTGATTTCTACCTCCGCTGATTTCAGCATTGAAAATACCTCAGGAATAGTTTTCATCATCCCCTGCATATTGTAGTTCATCACAAAGCTCTTGTAGCTAGGTGGGAGCGATTGAAGGATTCTGTCAATGATCGCGTCATCCAGGAGGTTAACTCCAAGCTGAGACAAGCGGTTGTGCAACCCATACATTTTGAGTATGTGCTCGCTAACAGAACTATTCTCCTCCATCTTACAACTGTAGAACTTGCCAGAGACTTCATATCTCTCGCCCCGGGCATGAGCTTGGAAAACCATTTTCATATCTTGGAACATCTCATATGCTCCGTGCTGCTCAAAACGCTTTTGGAGCCCCGGTTCTAAGCTGTAACGCATGCCACACTGAACCAGGGAGTAATCATCACTACGCGACTGTCAGGCGTTCATAACGTCTTGAGTTGCTGGGAAAATGGGTGCTTCACCTAGCGGTGCATCTAGGACATGTGCTCTTTTGGCAGCTATGAGGATGATCCTCAAGTTCCGGACCCAGTCCGTATAGTTGCTGCCATCGTCTTTCAGCTTGGTTTTCTCTAGGAACGCGTTGAAGTTGAGGGCAACATTAGCGTGGGCCATTTGATCTACAAGACATATTGCAAAAGTTTTAGACAAAGTTCATGATAATTAAGTTCATCTAATCAAATTATTTAATGAACTCCCACTCATATAGACATCCCTCTAGTCATCTAAGTGATCCATGATCCGAGTCAACTAGGCCGTGTCCGATCATCACGTGAGACGGACTAGTCATCATCGGTGAACATCTTCATGTTGATCGTATCATCTATACGACTCATGTTCGACCTTTCGGTCTCTTGTGTTCCGAGGCCATGTCTGTACATGCTAGGCTCGTCAAGTCAACCTAAGTGTTTTGCATGTGTAAATCTGGCTTACACCCGTTGTATGCGAATATTAGGATCTATCACACCCGATCATCACGTGGTGCTTCGAAACAATGAACTTTCGCAACGGCACACAGTTAGGGGGAACACTTTCTTGAAATTGTTATGAGGGATCATCTTATTTACTACCATCGTTCTAAGCAAATAAGATGCAAAAACATGATAAACATCACACGCAATCAAATAGTGACATGATATGGCCAATGTCATATTGCTCCTTTCATCTCCATCTTCGGGGCGCCATGATCATCTTTGTCACCGGCATAACACCATGATCTCCATCATTGTGTCTCCATGAAGTTGTTCGCCAACTATTACTTCTACTACTATGGCTAACGGTTTAGCAAAGAAGTAAAGTAATTACATGGCGTTATTCAGTGACACCCAGGTCATACAATAAATAAAGACAACTCCTATGGCTCCTGCCGGTTTTCATACTCATGGACATGCAAGTCCTGATTCCTATTACAAGAATATGATCAATCTCATACATCACATATATTTCATTCATCCCATCCTTTTGGCCATATCACATCACAAGGCATGTGCTGCAAAAACAAGTTAGACGTCCTCTAATTGTTGTTGCAAGTTTTTTACGTGGCTGCTATAGGGTTCTAGCAAGAACGTTTCTTACCTACGCCAAAATCACAACGTGATATGCCAATTTCTATTTACCCTTCATAAGGACCCTTTTCATCGAATCCGATCTGACTAAAGTGAGAGAGACAGACACCCGCTAGCCACCTTATGCAACTAGTGCATGTCAGTCGGTGCAACCTGTCTCACATAAGTGTACGTGTAAGGTCGGTCTAGGCTGCTTCATCCCACGGTGCCACCGAAACAAGATAAGACTAGTAGTGGCAAGTAAATTGACAAAATCTACGCCCACAACAAAATTGTGTTCTACTCGTGCATAGAAACTACGCGTAGACCTAGCTCATGATGCCACTGTTGGAGATCGTTGCAGAAAATAAAATATTTCTACGCATCACCAAGATCAATCTATGGAGTCATCTAGCAACGAGAGAGATAGGAGTGCATCTACATACCCTTGTAGATCGTGATCGGAAGCGTTCAAGAGAACGAGGTTGATGGAGTCGTACTCGTCGTGATCCAAATCACCGAAGATCCTAGTGCCGAACGACGGCACCTCCGCGTTCAACACACGTACGGAGTGGAGACGTCTCCCGCGCCTTGATCCAGCAAGGAGGAGGGAGAGGTTAAGGAAGAGAGCTCCAACAGTAGCACAACGACGTGGTGGTGATGGAGAGGCAGCACTCCGGCGGGGCTTTGCCAAGCTTCTGCGGAGGAGGAGAGATGTTGGGGAGGGGAGGGGCTGCGCCTTGGAGCTGTGTGTGCAGCCCTCCCCTCGTCCCTCTATTTATAGGGAGAGGAGGAAGGGGGCCGGCCCCCTCTAGATGAGATCTAGAGGGGGGGCGGCGCCCAAGGGGGGCGCCCCCCTTAGGGTTTCCCCCCCAACCCTAGGCGCATGGGCCCAAGGGGGGGTGCGCCCAGCCCACTAGGGGCTGGTTCCCTTCCCTCCATGGCCCATGAGGCCCTCCGGGAGACGTGGCCCCTCCCGGTGGCCCCGGTACAATACCGGTATGACCACGAAACTTTTCGATGACCGTATTACAACTTACCATATATAAATCTTCACCTCCGGATCATTCCGGAACTCCTCGTGACGTCTGGGATCTCATCCGGGACTCCGAACAACATTCAGTAATCACATACAAGTCTTCCTAATAACCCTAGCGTCACCGAACCTTAAGTGTGTAGACCCTACGGGTTCAGGAATCATGCAGACATGACCGAGACAGCTCTCCGGCCAATAACCAACAACTGGATCTGGATACCCATGTTGGTTCCCACATGTTCCACAATGATCTCATCGGATGAACCACGATGTCGAGGATTCAAGTAATCTCGTATACAATTCCCTTTGTCAATTGTTACGTTACTTGCCCGAGATTCGATCGTCGGTATCCCAATACCTCGTTCAATCTCGTTACCGGCAAGTCACTTTACTCGTTATGTAATGCATGATCCCGTGACCAACCACTTGGTCACATTGAGCTGATTATGATGATGCATTACCGAGTGGGCCCAGAGATACCTCTCCATCATACGGAGTGGCAAATCCCAGTCTCGATTCGTGCCAACCCAACAGACATTTTCGGAGATACCTGTAGTGTGCCTTTATAGTTACCCAGTTACGTTGTGACGTTTGGTATACCCAAAGCACTCCTACAGTATCCGGGAGTTACACAATCTCATGGTCTAAGAAACTGATACTTGACATTAGAAAAGCTTTAGCAAACGAACTACATGATCTTGTGCTATGCTTAGGATTGGGTCTTGTCCATCACATCATTCTCCTAATGATGTGATCCCGTTATCAACGACATCCAATGTCCATAGTCAGGAAACCATGACTATCTGTTGATCAACGAGCTAGTCAACTAGAGGCTCACTAGGGACATGTTGTGGTCTATGTATTCACACATGTATTACTGTTTCCAGTTAATACAATTATAGCATGAACAAAAGACAATTATCATGAACAAGGAAATATAATAATAATCATTTTATTATTGCCTTTAGGGCATATTTCCAACACTGCAACCCTCCCCCGGTTGGCGCCACGGGTTGGACGGTCCGGGGGCGTCCTCGTCGTCGTCGCTGTCGAGGATCACGATGCAGTGCTCGTCGCGGGCGGCTATCTCCTCCAGGGCCCGGCGCTGCCGGACCATCTCGTCGCGGAGGTAGTCGTCCCACGCCCACTTTAGGGCCTCCTCGTCGGAGAAGCCGCGCCGGGCTATCTCCTCGTACTTCGCAGGGAGGCCGGGCTCCGGCTTGGGCGCGAGGAGGACGAGGCGGCCAGAGGGGGGGGAGTCGCCAATGCGGACGCCGGAGCTGCTGGTGCGCCCGCTGACAGGCGTGTCCTGGGGTTCCGGCTTGACAGGGCGGAGGCAGGGAGAGCCGGACGAGGAGGAGGACGCCCCGGGCTGCTCCATGCGCCTCGGCGTCCAGGAACTCCCACGTAGGCGAGAGAAGGACGAGGGAGCGGGGTACTCGAGCCTCGGCGTGTTGCCGCCCTCGATGTACTCGAGGACGGCCTCCAGCATGTAGCCGGGCACGCCCCACCATCGGCGCCGCCCCTCGGAGTTGAGCCTTCCGGAGGGCAATACGCCGTTGGTGGACTCAAGTTGTTCGGCGTGGCGGCGGCGGAAGTATGGCTCCCAGAGCGGGCTGTCGGGGACGTACCGCAGTCCTTCCCTCGCCGCCCGCGGCAGGGAGGCGCGGATACGCGCGATCTCTGCACGCCGCACCGCTCCAGTGGGTGGTGGTGGCACCGGGACGCCGTCGGCGCTGATTCTCCATGCCCCGGGCACCCGCATGTCCGGCGAGACCGGGTACTCGGCCTCGAAGAGGAGCCGAGCTTCGTCCTCGTGAAGGTGGCGGCGGCCGAAGCCGTTCGCCGCCGCGCCGTCGCCGGGGAAGCGATCGGCCATGCTTTGAACTGGAGACGGTGAGAGGAGAGGGAGGAAGGGGAAGAAATGGCGCGTCCGCGGTGGAGGCTCTGTGCGTGTCTCCGGCGCGCTGGGGTTGGCTTATATAGGCGGATGCGCCGCGTACGCGTGGCCGCCACGTGTACGCGTGGCGGGCGAGGGGACGCACGTCGTTCGGTCTTCACTGCGCCGCCCATGAAGCATCAATGAAGGTTGGCCAGCGCGGCAGCTTTGACATTGATTCGCCGCGGGAAACGAGGTGATGAGGACGATGAAGCGGCGAGAAGAGAGACAAGTCGCTGGCAAGAAAGGCCGCGGCTCTTTCACGCCAAAAACGATTCGCCCGGCGCCCCCGAGCGTGTCGGGTTCGGGTTGGGTCCGCCGGCACCAATTTCGACCCAAACCGGTGAAAACTGGGCCCTTGGGGGCGTGACTGGGCCGATTTTTTGACATCGGCAACCGAAAAATCGACTAGGGGGGCTTGTCGGGGGGCGCGGTTGGAGATGCTCTTAGCGTCAAACAGGAGAGATTCCGCGCAGGGCTCGCGCAAATGGGCCGGCCCATTACCAGGCTACGAGTGAACATAAGAAAAAACGCCAGAGACGAAAAATTATAGCCTTGTTTTATCCGAACCGGCGACCTTACGCTGTACGGCTGCGTCATCAGCCACTGCACCTAGCGACTCGGATTGGTTGTAAGTACAACGTAAGCTTGAAGTACTATGTACGGAGGCAGATCCGGTTTTTAATCTTCATTCAAAAGAATGTATAATGTTTTCCTGAACAAATTTTGAAACTCGGACAACTGTTAAAAAGTGTTTTCTTTCTGGAGAAGTGAATAGTTATTCAAAACATGCACAAAAGTTTATTGATTTTTTTATATAACGATGAACTATTTTCAAATATACATTGAACATTTTTTGGATATACGATGAACAATTTTTAACTACACAGTGAATATTTTTGTGATATACACTTAACAAAATTTTAAAATGTAACATTTTTGTGATATGCGATGAACAAATTTTAAAAACAGAAGGTTGTGCGCGCTTAGCTGCGCAAGGTGTGTTGTTGGGTTTCTTAAAAAATATTCACTCTATTTTAAAATATAAGGTGTACTATTTTTTTGAAAACACAAACCTTTTAAGTTTGATTAAATTTGTAGAGAAAAATATCAAAATCCATAATATCAAATCGATATTTTTAGATTCGTGACGAAATGAATTTTCATACTTTTTGTTTAGTATTATGGATGTCAGTACTTTTACTCCGAACTTGGTCAAAGTTAAAGAGGTTTGACTTTCTAAAAAACTAATGCCCTTTACATTTTATAACTGATAGAATATTTACTTTGGCACGTGGGGGAGATGGTAGAGTGTGTTTTATTTTTATTTATAATGCGGTTATTTGGTGGGCATTTCATGGTGTGATTATGTGTTATCCACTAACCAACCTATATTTTTCGTATTAGTGGTTGCATGTATTGTATTGCTGCTACAATCTTGGAGGGTGCACGGAATTGATATGTTTTTATATGTCGATTGCTGCTGACTAATTTGAAAAATTGTTGGCCCAATCAAATCCTTAAACTAAATCAAAATTGAATACCTCAATTGAATGGAAGAGCTTCAAATTTGGGAACATATAATGAATTAAAAGAATTGAATGGGAGAGACTGAGAAATTTTTGACCCGGTCAAAATCGGATGACAATTCTAAATTGAATACCTCAATTAATTGTGAGACATTAAAAATTATGAAGCATAGTGTATAATATAAAAGAATTGAATGATGGAGCTTTGAGAAATTGTTGACCCGGTCAAAATTGGGTTACCCCATTTCAATTGGAGACCTCAATTGAATGTGTGCTCTTTAAAACTAGGGAGCTTAATGTTATAGAGGACATATGCGTGGTCGGATAGGGAAACATAAGCTAGACCAACGTCCGAGTCGACAATAATCCCCAATCTGAAGTCTTAAATTTGTGGCTCGTATGTTAAGGATTCTCTTTTTTTTATCCCGCAAAAATAAGCGCATGTGTGACATAGGTCTAAGCTTGGCTCAACTCATTCATGAAACACGGCACGCGCACGCTTGACGAGTCGAGCAGCGAAGGAGAAGCACGGGAACCACTCCTCTTCTCAAGCTGAAATAGCATTTAGAAGAGGAATCCTTAAAAATGGATCCAAAATTTCCTCCAAATTTGTGGTGGTACTATACTTTTCACCACATAGTCATTTCGCTCATTAAGGCCCTTAGATTTTTTTTTGAAATTGTTATATGGGCCTATAGCCTATGCTATATTCAACAATCCTCCATCAGATCTCGAAGACCCTTTGTGTTGTCCTCTTTTTCTAAACACTGGTTTCATATACCGGATTTTTTGATGGAGACCAATTAAGGTTGAACATTCACCTAGAGCAAGTAGCTACACTTCTTCACAATTAAACAATGAACTATGTCTTGAATTGTCAGTTTGGCACAAAAAAGTTTCACCAAATGTCTTATCGGTACTAGGCTGGTGCCAAAGGCTAACCCCCGCGGGTGGACCATATTAGTCATACTCCTGGCCTATTCATAAACTTACTAGAAATCACCCAATCTCATAGACTGTAACCAACAGTTGGGCTAATATAGGTGTGTAGGATTGCATCTTGCTTATACAAGCCTCAGAATACATTAAGACAAAGGACAATCTTCCATACAGCTTTCGAAAGTACTACATCTGTAACGAAGTGGATTAGTAAGGTTACTCTCCTCAGTTAACAGTAGCATGTTTTCTCAAGTCCTACTTCACGAGATCTTTGATCTCATAGGTTGGATTACCACCATGACAACTCATGTGGGTATCATACCAAAGCTGCTGAAACGGGCCGGGATAACCAGGTCGGCCCGTGAACACGCTAGCACGGCCCGCCATGGGCCAGCTGGCACGACACGGGCTAAACGGGTCATGCTCGGCACGCGACACGCCTTGGGCCATGCCTGGGCCTAGAGGCTGGGCAGGCACGGCACGGCCCGTTTAAAAAAATATATAAATATATGTCCTATATAAACACCAAATACTTTAATATGTTCAATATTTTTGTAGTGCTTGGATCTAAGTAGTTGTACTATTGCAGTGTAGTCTTTGTATTTTTTTAATCTTTTTTGTAATTCTAGAGCATGTTATATATTTTTTTACTTCTTTGAGATGGAAAGTTTTCATGATGCAACCGCTAATAAAGCTATAGATTCATCCCAAATAATAATTAACAGAATTTTTGAAATTTTCAACATTTTTTGGGCCTTTTCCCCTGTTTTTCTGAGGTATTTCATGAAAAAATGTGCATAGTGAAGTTCATAGTTCATAGTTCATAGTATCTTTCAGATAGCGCATAACTCCTTTAACAATGTGCCAATGTATATCACTTTAACGACATGCCAATGTGTATATCACCCGGATTAAAAACAAACCGACTCGGTTTCCTCACCGCAAACGTGATGTCAGGTCTCGTAGCACTCGCTAGGCACCGTAAGTAACCAATGATTAAGAGTATCCCAATTGATCTTTAATCGTGCCTTTGAACTTTGAATATGCACACTAGGATCATATGGTGTTGGAGAAATTTTGCAGTCCATATTCCAAAAATGACTCAAAATCTTCTCAACATAGGACTGCGGAAGTGTAATCTCACCCTCATTACATGTCGGTAGCTTGATGTTCAAGATAAGGTCTTTCATCTCAAAGTTCTGCGATAGAAAGGACTTAACCTGCTCAATGACTTTGAGGTTGGTTCCAAATATCAATATGTCATGAACATACAAGCACAATATAACTCCTTCACCATTATCATGGCGATAGTATACATACTTGTCAGCTTTATTAACAACAAAGCCAGTAGATGTCAAATTTTATTATACTTCTCATACCACTAGATCGCCAGACCGAGATCTTATTATTGTGTACCATCAGGAAAAAGCCCTACTTGACACTCTTTTAGTATAACATTAACATCTATTATATACCTAGTATAAATGATTTGAAAAAAGAAAACATAAATTTGAAAAGAAATCCACAAAAAAAACCAAAAATTTAAAATAAGTTCAAAAACTGCAAATTTGAGAAAAGTTCACGAATTTGGAAATTTTTCACAAATTTGAAAAAACTAAAAAATGTTTACGAGCCAAAAGTTCATGCACTTGAAAAAAGTTTTAATAAATTCATAGATTAGAAAAAAATTCACGGGTTTCAAAATGCTCATGAATTTGGATAAAAGTTCACGAAAATTGAAAAAACTTCATGAAACTTGAAAACAAGTTTGCGAAATTGAAAAAAAATGTTTATGGAATTGAAAAAAAAGTCATGAACTAGAAGTTCAGGCATTTTAAAATAAGATCTATGCTAATTTTTTTTATGAATTTGAAAAAAGTTCACAGATCTAGAAAAAGTTAATGAATTTGACCAATAAATGGATTAAAAAATTAATGAATTTCAGGAAAGATAATGAATTTGAACAAAGTTTGCGAATTAAGAAAAGAACACAACACGGAAAGAAAGAGAAAACGAGAAAAGGAAGAAAAACTGGCCAAATAGAAAAACAATAGAAAACCGGACTAGGAAATGCACTGCTTTCTTCTTTGGCTTTACATTGGTTGGTCACTGCAGTTTGAAGTAAACCTTGAGGGTCGGAGTCCGAATCTCCCTTTTTGCGGAATATATAAAGATTAGAAAGAAAGAAAAATTAAATGGGTCGAGCCCATGACAAAGGGAGGGGGATGCGCACGAAGGCCAGGCTCTGGCCCGGCGCGGCCAAATCCTATTCGGCGCCTTAAGCGCCGGATACAGGCTTGTTCGTACAGGGCGCACACCCCAGAACTCTCATCGTTTATATATGGGCCGGCCCTTTTAGCTTATTTCTGTTTCTGAAAACGCGCAGCAAAAAGAAAAGTGGGTGCATTGGGTTTCGAACACGCAACCTGCTGGTTCGTTGTACACCGCAATAACCACCGCGCCGCCAACCTTAAGGTGATTACAATGCATCTTTTTCGTTATTTTCTTCCATGTACTTTTCATTTTCCATTTTACTTTTTCCATTTTTCTTCTTTCCATTTTCTTTTTTTCTTTCTTCCTGGTTTGATGAAAAATCAATGAACTATTTCTCAAATTCGATGAACTATATATTTTTCAAATTTGGTGAACTTTTTCTGAAACTCGATGAACTTTTTTCAAATTCGTGAACTTTTTTATCAAAAGTGATGAACTTGTTTTAAATCTGTGAACTTTTTTCAAATTTGTGAATTTTTTTTTATCCAAACCGACTAAAGTTTTTTCAAATCCATGAACTTTTTTTATTTTGATTTTTTTGTGAACATTTCTTTTGAAATCCATGATCTTTGTGCGAAAATTGATGAACCGTTTTAAAATTCATGAATCCATGTTTAAATTTTCGTTCCCTTTTTCACAAATAATTTGTAATGGAGCTGAAGCATGGGTCAAATAGAGCTGTTTTCGAACATTATAAACACAAAGGTATCCTGGTGCGGTGGTTGACGCGCCAGGTCTGTTAGCTATGGCATCTGGGTTCGAATCCCTCGTGGAACATATTTTCTCGCTGGTTGTTTTTTGAGCTCTGGCGCTAGCGATGCTGGGCCGGCCCACTACCGGGCTCCTTCGAGTGCCAAGTACGTGGCGCAGAAGGCGCCGAAGAGGAGCACTCCCCGGCGCGTCCGCGAACATTTTGGGAGCCGACGAACCAGACCACGAAGGCCGGGGCTCTGGCCGCCCATTTTCACTAATTGAGTAGGTTGGTCTCACGCGAGGCCCAGTTCCAATAGCTGCAGAAGCAGAGAGAATAATCCTTTGCTTCCGTCCAAAGTCACTTGACGAGTGGCGGCATGTCCATCGGTCTGAACTCAATGTTGAACTAGTATTTCAAAAAACCCAAATTCTTAAAAGTGCACGCGCATTATACGGTGAAAACGAGCGGCCGAGCGGGCATCGCTCGATCAACCAAGATCGTGCTGCCACAATTTCCAGGCGCTACCTGGTCGGGAGTGAGGCCGCTTCGCGCACGTGGCTGGGCCCGTCGCAGCGCGGCTCACCTGGTCCGCGCGCATCGCGTCAAGTACCCACAGGCTGGGTCCACTTGTCACTGGCGGAGGTAGAGCACGCTGATGAAACGACTTTATTCCACTGCCCTCCTCCCTCAGTCCTGTCCTTGTTCCCCATTTTAATCCTCCCAAATCAGGCCAGATCGAGCGGTAACCATCGAAGGAGGCAAAGGTAACCGGCGCCGCAACAGCAGTCGAAGATGGGCGGCTAACATTGGGAAGTGGATTATCTGCCACCGTAGCCGAAGTTGGGCGGAGGAAGCCGAAGGCGTTAGCGGGGGGGGGGGGGGGGGGGGGGGGGGGTGTTCGCTGCTCGTCGCCAGCGCAGGTAAGGTCCTACTCCTACCCATGGCTTCTCTGGCATAAGTCCTGCCTCAGAGCGGCTCATATTATTCGGAGAGGGGGATGGTACTCAACATGGAGAGGTCGCGACGGCGCGGTACGAGTTTGCCGGGCAGCCCATAGCAGTGGTTTACTGCATCCACTTTACACAGTTACGGGCATGGTGCCGTTGGCGTAATGAGCAAAGCTCTCATGCTGCTTTCGAACTAGGGAGGCGTGGGGATTCAGTGAGGTTTGAGTTTCAACCAAAACGAGTAGATAATGGGATAGCATAGGTTGTCGTACATCTCTTTTTGCATCTGGGTTCCTCCGTGTTTTTTATTGAATTTTTCTAGAATAATTTGCAAACGGAGCAAGAATAGTTGGCTAGCTAGTTGTAAAAGCTGCACAGGGATGCCAACATAGTTGGATTACGGCATGAAGGACGATTAGGAGTGTGTTTTTCAATTTCATTTTCCAGTTGCACACTCTCATACATCAATTGGCTGTATCCACTAGTAGAAAAAGGACCTAATATGAGACACATTAGTGCCGGTGTGATTTTGAGCCGGCATTAATGTATCCAATAGTGCCGGTTCCAATGGCTAGCCAGCCGTTCTCATTAGTACCGGTTCGTGCCACGAACCGGTACTAAAGAGAGTGGTGGCAGGGTGTTGTCAGTCTGGGGCCCCTCCAGCACCTTTAGTACCGCTTCGTGGCACGAACCGGTACTAAAGGTTGACCTACATAAACCCTTTGTCCACCCGAGCCACTCTGTTCTTCCCCTTTCCCCTCACTTCCTCTGTTCTTCCCCTCTCTTCCTCGAGCTCCTCACAATTTTTTCCCAAAATTTGTCAAGATTTGAAGGCCCCCATCCATTCAAATGATCACAAAGGTTAGCAACTTTGTTCTTTCAACTTTCGTTGCTAGATTAGCTCTTGCAATGCTTTGTACAGTGATTAATTTGGGAGGAATTATATTTGCTAGTATTTGATTTATATGCAATTTGAGGTCAAAAATAACACTTAGTTTGCATATGTAGGTGTGGTTTACTTAGTGCCTGCTAAATCTCCGTCGTAACCACCGTTGATCGCCCGCACCGTCCCGTCGCTGGCACCACCTTGTGGTGAGGCTCTTGTTCATGAATGTTTTACATTACCAAATTGATGTTTGTGTGATTTGGATATATAGTTACTCGTATAATTATCTTACCCATACGTTGTTTGTTATACATAGTGTCATGGTTTTGATATCCGTCCCCGTCGGCCCTCGTCCTTGTTATGATTCGGATGTGGTATATGCTCATTTAAAACTAGTTGTTGCATTTCGTGTTTATGACAAATTATGCCCATCAAGTTGACATAGATATTTTTATTTAGGAGGTATGTGAACCGGAAATTCCAACCGACCCTATTGTCGAGAGGTTAAATTTAGTTGAAAGAGAAAACGAGTATTTGAAAGAAAAATTGAAAAGAATTGAGGGGGAGAAGATGGAATTGGAGTTGCATGTTGCCGATGTCGTCGATGATCACAAGATCAAGATGGAGAAAATGAGGTTGAAGATTAGAAAGATTAGAAAATATGCCATTGATAGTGTGGCTTGGTATCATTATGCTGTTGGATCAATTGTTACCTTAATTGCGATCTTCATCGCATTTGTTGTTGCATTTAAATTCTTTAGCTAGAGAGTTATTTGTATGTTGCATTTAATTAAGTGTTGTATATGAACTTTATGTATGAACTTTATGTATGAACTTGTATTAATTTGGTCTATTCGGTGTTGTGTAATGAAGATGAGCCGACAATGGATGTATGATGACAGATGCTCTCCCGAGTTCATTAATGGCGTGCATACTTTTCTGCTTGCCGCTGAGGCAAACAAGCGGGCGGATGGTTTTATGCCTTGTCCATGTGCTGGCTGTAAGAATGGTCACAGTTACTCTACGTCAAGAACCATTCACGTCCACCTATTTGAGTCCGGTTTCATGCCCCACTATAATGTTTGGACCAAGCACGGAGAAATAGGGGTTATGATGGAAGACAATGAAGAAGAAGAGGACGACGACGGCTATCCTGGCCATGGGTTCCCTGAATACGATGATACAACAATGGGGGAAGAAGCTGAGCCGGCAATGCAGAAAGAAGCTGAAGAAGAGGCATCAGATGAGCCCGCTGATGATCTAGGTCGGGCCATTGCCGATGCAAAGAGAAACTGCGCAAGTGATCTGGAGAGGACGAAGTTGCAGCGCATGTTAGAGGATCACAAGAAATTGTTGTACCCGAATTGCGAAGCTGACAAAAAAAAGTTGGGCACCACACTTGAATTGCTGCAATGGAAGGCAGAGAATGGTGTATCTGACAAGGGATTTGGAAAGTTGCTGGTAATGATAAAGAATATGCTTCCAAAGGACAACGAATTGCCCGAGAGTACGTATGAAGCAAAGAAGGCTGTCTGCCCTCTAGGGTTAGAGGTGCAAAAGATACATGCATGCCCTAATGACTGCATCCTCTACCGCGGTGAGTACGAGGATTTGAATGCTTGCCCGGTATGCGGTGCATTGCGTTATAAGATCAGTCGCGATGACCCTGGTGATGTCGAGGGTGAGCGCCCCAGGAAGAAGATTCCTGCCAAGGTGATGTGGTATGCTCCTATAATACCACGGTTGAAACGTTTGTTCCAAAACAAAGAGCATGCGAAGGCGATGCGGTGGCACGCAGAAGACCGTAAGAAAGACGGAAAGTTGAGAGTACCCGCTGACGGTTCGCAGTGGAGAAAAATCGAGAGAAAGTACTGGGAGGAGTTTGCAGGTGACCCAAGGAACGTATGGTTTGGTCTAAGCGCAGATGGCATTAATCCTTTTGGGGAGCAGAGCAGCAACCATAGCACGTGGCCTGTGACTCTATGTTTGTATAACCTTCCTCCTTGGTTGTGCATGAAGCGGAAGTTCATTATGATGCCAGTGCTCATCCAAGGCCCTAAGCAACCCGGCAACGACATTGATGTGTACCTAAGGCCATTAGTTGAAGAACTCTTACAACTGTGGAATGGAACAGGTGTACGTGCGTGGGATGAGCACATGGGGGAAGAATTTGACCTAAAGGCGTTGCTGTTCGTGACCATCAATGATTGGCCTGCTCTCAGTAACCTTTCAGGACAGACAAACAAGGGATACCGCGGATGCACGCACTGTTTGGATGATACCGACAGTATATATTTGAATAGTTGTAAGAAGAATGTGTACCTGGGACATCGTCGATTTCTTCCGAGCAGGCATCCCGTAAGAAAGAAAGGCAAGCATTTCAAAGGTGAGGCGGATCACCGGACGAAGCCTCGCCACCGTACTGGTGCTGATGTACATGATATGGTCAAGGATTTGAAGGTAATCTTTGGAAAGGGTCCTGGCGGACAACCTGTTCCGAAGGACGCTGACGGACGCGCACCCATGTGGAAGAAGAAATCTATATTTTGGGACCTGCCATATTGGAAAGACCTAGAGGTCCGCTCCGCAATCGACGTGATGCACGTGACGAAGAATCTTTGCGTGACCCTGCTTGGCTTTTTGGGCGTGTATGGGAAGACAAAAGATACACCAGAGGCACGGGAGGACCAGCAACGTATGCACGGAAAAGACGACATACATCAGGGTCAGGCCAGCTACGCTCTTACCAAAGAAGAGAAGGAAATCTTCTTCGAATGCCTGCTCAGCATGAAGGTACCGTCTGGCTTCTCGTCGAATATAAAGGGAATAATAAATATGGCAGAGAAAAAGTTCCAGAACCTAAAGTCTCATGACTGCCACGTGATTATGACGCAACTCCTTCCGGTTGCATTGAGGGGGCTTCTACCGGAAAACGTTCGATTGGCCATTGTGAAGCTATGTGCATTCCTCAATGCAATCTCTCAGAAGGTAATCGATCCAGAAATCATACCAAGGTTACAGAATGATTTGGTGCAATGTCTTGTCAGTTTCGAGTTGGTGTTCCCACCATCCTTCTTCAACATCATGACGCACGTCCTAGTTCACCTTTGCGAAGAGATTAACGTTTTGGGTCCTGTATTTCTACACAATATGTTCCCCTTTGAAAGGTTCATGGGAGTCTTGAAGAAATATGTTCATAACCGTGCTAGGCCAGAAGGAAGCATCTCGAAGGGCCATGAAAATGAGGAGGTCATTGAGTTTTGTATTGACTTTATTCCTGACCTTAAGCCGATTGGTGTTCCTGAATCGCGGCATAAGGGCAGACTGGAAGGAAAAGGCACGCTAGGAGGGCATCAAATAATATGTATGGACGGGCATTCTCTCACTGAAGCACACTACACAGTTCTACAGAATTCCGCCTTGGTGGCTCCGTATATGGAGGAACACAAGAATTTTCTACAGTCCAAACACCCGGAGAAGTCTGACGACTGGATTACACGCGAACAAACGAGGACTTTCGCCGGTTGGTTGCAGAAACGTGCCCTGAATGATGGCGATATTCAAAATGACCTGTACTCGCTGTCCCAGTTACCATCTTCGAATATAATGACTTTCAAAGGGTACCAGATAAATGGGAATACATTTTACACGATCGCCCAAGATAAGAAGAGCACCAACCAAAACAGTGGTGTCCGCTTTGATGCAACAACCAACACGGGAAAGGAAACATATTATGGTTACATAGAGGACATATGGGAACTTAACTATGGATCAGGTGATTTGAAGGTCCCTTTGTTTCGGTGCAAATGGGTCAATATGACACGAGGCGGGGTAACGGAAGACCCGCAGTACGGAATGACAACAGTGGATCTCAACAATCTTGCGTATGCAGACGAACCATTCGTCCTAGCCAATGATGTGGCGCAGGTTTTTTATGTGAAAGACATGTCTACCAGGCCGAGAAAAAGAAAAGATAAGGAAGCGAATGGATCATACGACGAGCCAAAGCGCCACATAGTTCTTTCAGGAAAAAGAAACATCGTGGGAGTGGATGACAAGACAGACATGTCAGAAGATTATGAAAAGTTTGATGAAATTGCTCCATTCACAGTGAATATTGACCCGAGCATCCAGTTAAATGATGAAGATTTTCCATGGCTACGGCGCAAAGGGACACACGAGAAGAAAAAGTTTCACACCCAAAGATCTGGGATGTGATCGGCTTCACTATCATCACTTTCTTCTGTGTTTCACACCCAGGAGGGAATGTCTGTAATAGTTAGGGTAGTTAATTATGTGTTTTGGCATTTGAAACGCGAAGAAATTTTATGTGCAAACAAATTCTTTTCATGCATTTACTGATTTTTTTCCAGCTAAATGACCCTGAAATTGAAAAGCATTTGAAATGAACTCAGAAAAGGTTGAAAGTTGGCATGGTATCATAATTTCATACAAATAGCATGTGCAAAAAAGTAGAGAGGGTTACGGCAAAAACTGGATACACTTCGTGTACAAAATGGACAATCTTTTTCGAAGTATCAGGGTTTCCGACGAAAACTGAAATGTTACAAAGGCATTTCATTTTTTAAATAACCTAAGCATTACCAAATTGAATATAATGATAAAACACACTAATATTAAACATAAGAAAAAAGAATCACTGAAAAATCTTTTTTCAAAGTTAAGTTATTCACAAACTAGTGATTCACACAAATTTCAAATAATTCAAAATTTAAACTATTCAAATTTGAAAACTACCGGCACTAACAGAAAGTTTGTAAATTTTTGTACCTAAAGCAAAAATATTCACAAAGAAACTCTAAATACAGCAAAAAACAACTCAAAAATAAATAAAACAAAAAAAGCAAAAAAAATTAAGAAAATAAAAAAGCCCGCCTACTGGGCCAAAGCGGCCTGCATACGACTAGAAACTCAACCTTTTGTTGGGCCAGGATGCAGGCCCGCAAAGGCCCAGTAGGCCCACATGGCAGCAATGAATTGGTAGGCCCAGTAGGCCTGCTTAGGAGAGGAGCTCGAGAGAGCTACCGCACTGGGGCTTATAAACCAGTGCGGTAGCCCTTCGACTAGCGAGGTGGGACTAAACTTGCCGCACCGCACTGCGCCAGCGCACCCCTTTAGTACCGGGTCGTGGCACCAACCGGTACTAAAGGGGAGGGGGTCTTTAGTACCGGTTGGAGCCACCACCCGGTACTAAAGGGGGTGCGCTTCCCGCCGCTTAGCCTGGCCAAAACAGACCTTTAGTACCGGTTGGTGGCTCCAACCGGTACTAAAGGTCCATCCTATATATGCAACACTTAAAAAATTCAGTTTCCCTCTGTTTCCTCCCTCCGTCGCGCCGCCCTGCCCCGATGACGCCGTCCCCGTCGACGTCGCCGCCCCCGACCCTCGTCACCGACCTCGGCCGTCCCCGCCCCTCGTCGCCGCCCCCGTCGACGTCGCCGCCCCGGCCGTCCCCGTCCCTGTCGTCCCCGCCGTCCCCGTCGCCGCGCCCCGCCCCGCCCCGTCGTCGCCCCCCGTCCCGTCGCCCCGGCCGCCCCGCCCCGTCGTCGCCGCCGCCCCGACCCGTCGCCTCGTCCCGTCGCCCCGTCGTCGCCTCACCGGTGAGCTCGCCCCGGCCGCCATGTCCACACACACACACTATACACACACACACTACACACACACACACTACACACACACATTATTAGTTTGTTTTGTTAATTTTTTTCTTCTGTTTTTTAGTTATAGAAATGTTAGGAAATTATTCTGTTTTTTCGTTATATAAATATTAGAAATGTTAGTTATATAGAAATGTTATAAATATTTTCTGTTTTTTAGTTATAGAAATATTTATAGAAATGTTAGCAATTTTTCTGTTTTTTAGTTATATAAATATTAGAAATGTTATAGAAATGTTAGTTATATAATCAAGAAAATTTAGAATTAGTTTTAGTTAGATGAATTAGATTAATGTCAAATTGTTAGAATTTGCATATATATAGAATTTTAGTTATCACAATCCAATCATTTAAAAAATGTTACTTTTTGCGGGCATATAGTATTTGTTCTCGACGATATGCCCGGCCCGCATCCTCGCCGTCGACCCGTTCGCGACGACGTCATGCTTCAGAAGACCCATGTCCGGGACTGGGCTCCGCCGGGCTGGCACTGGGAGGTGCTACCTGGAGGGGCGCGCTGCTTGGTGAGGAACCCGACCTCGGGTCCTGTCGTCGACCCTGATCTTCTTTGGTGGCGTTCGCGTGGGCCACATTCGGTGCAGAGGCAACCGGCCCCGCCGGAGGTGGTGCATCGCCGTGTTAGGGAGGAAGATGAGCACGTCCATCGATACATGGCTGCTATGGACGACATCAGGTTCTCCACTACTTGGCGGGTTCTTTGGGCAGATGACCGGAGATATGATCCTGTGATGGTTCCTTCTCTTTGGGTGTGCACCGCCCGCGCCCCAGGAACCGCGAGTGGCGCCCTAGATTCTTCTGTAGTACTCGATCTTTATTAGGTACCTAGCCAGTGATGTATTCGATATATAATATTCGAGACGATGTATTCGAGATTATATATATTAAGACGATGATGTATTCGAGATTATATATTCGAGACGATGTATTCGAGATTCAGTTTTTCCTTATTGATTAATTGCATCCATGCATTGTAATTTGAATACTAAATTGTTTTATATTTCTTCTGTATTAATTAGTAAAGTAAAAGCTATGGCGGACAATACCGGCAGAGAGAGAGAAGAGGAATTGTTCGACATCATACGCAGCCCTCAGAGGCTAGATGATCTGAATGATGACGGCTCCCAATATCTGAACAATACCGGAGAGGGTGACGAAAAGATATTCGATCTCGACGACCGAGCTGATGAAGTCATGAACTATGATTATGATGACACAGACAATGTTAGTGATGACACAGACAATGCTGATCTTCAAATAACAAAGACTTCCGGCGAGGTATATATTTATATAAGCATGCATCCTGGTGATCATCACATGTTTTTTATTGAAGATATATTAACGAATCGATCTTTCTTCTTTCAGCCCTCCGGATCGAGCAAATCTGCTTCTACAGACAGCAAGACAAAGCGAGGCCGGGCAGATTGTTGAAGGATGGTGTAAAGTACCACATCGAATCCACCAAACTTAGTGGCGAACCCCTCACGCCTAAGAACGTTGCGGACAAGTGGACTCGTCAGTGCGGAGTTCTTGTGAAGGACAAACTCCCGATCTCCATTCAAGAATGGAAAGAGCCAAAGACTAAACGTCCAGGTGTTACTTGGGTCGATGGCAGAGCCAAAGAAGACCTGGTGAAATCTTTGACGGAACATTTCACCCTACCATATCATTTCACTAAAGCAGATGTGGAGAAAGTCAAGGCTGCTGCTCTTAAGAAGATGGCAATTGCATTCAACACCCACAAGAAAACTGTATGGGCCAACTACCTCGCTAATGAAAGGAAGACTCCAGATTTCAAGGGAACACTGGAGAAGCAAAGAGAACACTGGGACGATTTCGTGACCTTCAAGGATTCAGAATTATCTAAGGAACGGTCGATGAAAAACAAGGCAAATGCCGCAAGAAAGACGCAGTTCCATAGGCTGGGTCCAGGTGGCTACGCGGTGGGATTGCCTAAGTGGGATAAGTCTGAGCAAGAGATGGAGGGTGCAGGGGTCACTCCGATTACTAGGAGCTGCCCCCCAGGTGCAGAACTTGGTTCTATGCGCATGGGGGGCATTGGACTCGAAGACAGGCCTGGTTTCGAAGAAGGCAAGTCTAAAAGGAGCCGAACAAAATATACTTGACGCAATAGAAGAAGCTCGAGCGGGGGTGTTCACGCCCAACAGAGAGAACGACGAGCTTACGCGCGCCCTGGGAAATCCTGAACACCCGGGAAGAACACGAGGCATGGGTGTTATTCCCTGGTATGAGGGCTTTTTGGACTGGAATGACGACTACAGGTCCCGTGCAAGAAAGAAGATGGACGAGGAGAAGAAGAGGAAGCTGGAGGAGGAGTAGAGGAAGCAAGACGCAGAACGTCTTCAAGGCCTAGAAGGAAGGCACGCGAACCTGGCACTCAAATTCCAGCAGCAGCAGCAGATCGACTCACTTAGCCAGGAAAGGGGGTCTCAGCAGCGGCAACAGCAAGCGGATGATCGTCCAGCATTGGATAGCACCGTCCCATCCATGCCGAGAAGCAGCATTGGTTCTGCCCCGGGCGACACACTGCTGGATACATACCCTGTGGATGACATCATAGAGAACACTAATTGTGAGCTACACTCCAAAATGAAGAACATATCAATGAAGGTGGCGGACGGTGTTGCTTTTCCAGTTACCCCCGAAGCAACCTACCATTGCATCCCGATTCCAGAGGGCTATGCTCGTGTCATGGTTGATGAAGTGGTGGACCCATATTCGGGGCTAACGCTTGACATTCCTGGAGGTGAAGATGAGCGCACACTGGGACAGGCCATACATCGTATCATCCTATGGAGAAAGGATTGCATCATCTTTCGAAGTCCACCGACACCACGTCGTCTGCCGAGTCCTCGAAGTCCGCCACCGAGTCAGCAGACTCCCGCTCCTCCAAGTCCACGAACGCGTGATATGACTCCTCCTCGAAGTCCTCCACCACCTCCAAGTCCCCGAACGCGTGAGCTGACTCCTCCGGTTTCATGTCCGGCACAACGTCATGCCACTTCTCCGGTTTCAAGTCCGGCACCATGTCAGGCCACACCTCCTGCTTCAAGTCCGGCACATCGTCAGCCCACTTCTCCTGGTCCAACTCCACGTCAGCCGTCTCCGCCGTCTCAGCAATCGCAGAAGAGACATGCCGTAGCTTTGGTGCGTAGTGGTACGAGTCGAGGTAGTTCAGGAATTACAGGCGGAGACAAGCGATATAAATATGGTCCAAGCCTCGCTCCTCTTCCTCAGAGGCCTTATGACATGACCGAGGAGCAAAACGCAGCCATAGTGCAGGCCCAAGTGGACGCCCATTTTGGACCGAAACCGGCACCGCTGCCAAAGGAGAAAGTGCCTGAGAAAACGATTGACCACTTCATTCATATGGCTAGAGCACCAGCTCCCAAGCCCGTTGACTCAGACTATGAGCGTCAAATCAGAAAGCTACATCGAGCACGGCTACGGAAGGAAGCGAGCTCGAGCTCGAGCCAACAAGCAGCTGGCAAAAAATACGGGAAAACCATTCCCCAGCTGGGAGAACAGGCGGCGCAAGAGACCCCCCCCGCTTGTTGTGCCAACAACACATGAGAGGAGTACGCGCGCCAAATATTATCGTGGGCAAACCGTTAGCGTTCCCCAGCAGGGCGATGTGGTAATAACGGAGGAGCATATAATGCAGGCTGAAATGCTCAAGATCTCTGTTGGACAACTCCTCGAGATCGAGCCCATGTCTCCGCTTAAAGAATCGGAAATAAAATGGAAATATGCCTGGGGCCAACCTTTGGTCCATCCAGACATGACCTCCCAACGAGAATGTATGAATTGCATCAATGGTACATGAACATGACCAAGATTCCAATCGAGTGTCCCTCATGGTGAATGTCAAGAAGGAGCATTATTACCATGACAAAGCTCTGTCCATTGAGTATTCAGAACTATATCAGTTATTCAATCAAGACGCACTCGACAAGTCTATCGTCAGTTGCTATTGTCTGTAAGTGATTTCTTTCTGTAATTTAATTCTCAAGCTAATTATGTAGTGATAATTTTGATCAATCATTACATGTAATTATCCTTACTATATTCTTTTCTGTGGTATTATATGCAGGATGGAGATGTATGAAATGAAAAAATCTGGACGCTATGGCATTGGGTTCATTGACCCAAATACCATTAATGAGGACACATGGAAGTTTCCATTTTATCAAGCAGGTGTAGAGGCCAGCATGATAGAGTTCTTGAAGCGCCTCAATAGCAATGAAGATATACTACTTCCTTACAACTTCCCGTGAGTCACACTGTCTTGTACTACAAATTCTGTTTTTGCTTACTAGCTAGCTAGATGTTAATAATTAAGTGTATACGGTTTACGGTAGTTGATTAATTTTATGCACATGCCCGCTTATTTAAGACATGCAAACGTGTGCGCATGCAGTTGGCACTGGGTCTTGATAGACATTAAAGTTGAGGAAGGAAAAGTTGAATTACTGGACTCGCTAACTAAAGAAGAAAGTGACTTCACCATCGTGAAGGGGATAGTCAACAGGTAATTTCAATCATTATTAACTATATATATCTCAGCCTATTATTAGTTCGTCATTTTCTGATATGAACTATTTAATAACCCCTTTATTAATTTTCTTTGTTGGCGGGCAGGGCATGGGCAAAGTTCATTGCGGTGACTCCAGGCGAATGGAAACAAAAGTTGTTTTGGCATCGACCAAAGGTAAGTAATTAAGTAGTACTAGCTAGCTACCATCTCTTTAATTCTTGTTTCAATATCATTAATTAATTATCATGCTTGATTAATCATTATCTGATTCAATTCCATTCTCGTAAAGGCCCTGAAGCAGGCGCCGGAGAATAATCTGTGTGCATTCTACGTTTGTGAGAACATTCGCATGATGACGTCCGAAAGGAGCAGATCTGATAGACAGGACTGGGTACGTTTGTCAGAACACTATTCACACCATTATCGATATCTAGTCACACAACTAACACACATGCATATTATTGATCTCCTTCTTAACACTTCCGAGAGGTGCGGGATAAGCTCCTACCCGAGGAGCGCATACAAGCACTTCAAGAGGAAATAGCCGGATTTTTGCTCGACCAGGTCATAAATCCCAAAGGAGAAACTATTACCCGCTACCGCCCCATGAACCACTTGTCATTGTGCTCCGGAGGCACCAAGGCAACATATGTAGGAGAAATTGTATATGTATATGTTGGGGAACATAGTAATTTCAAAAAATTTCCTACGCACACGCAAGATCATGGTGATGCATAGCAACGAGAGGGGAGAGTGTTGTCTACGTACCCTCGTAGACCGAAGTGGAAGCGTTGACACAACATAGAGGAAGTAGTCGTACGTCTTCCCGGTTCAACCGATCCAAGCACCGTTACTCCGGCACCTCCGAGTTCTTGGCACACGTTCAGCTCGATGAGGCACCCCGAGCTCCGATCCAGCAAAGCTTGGGGGAGGAATTCCGTCAGCACGACGGCGTGGTGACGATCTTGATGTTCAACCATCCAGGGCTTCGCCTAAGCACCGCTACAATATGACCGAGGTGTAATATCGTGGAGGGGGGGCACCGCACACGGCTAAGGAACGATCACGAAGATCAACTTGTGTGTCTATGGGGTGCCCCTGCCCCCGTATATAAAGGAGTGGAGGAGGGGAGGGCCGGCCCTCTCTATGGCGCGCCCTAGGGGAGTCCTACTCCCACCGGGAGTAGGATTCCCCCTTTCCTAGTCCAACTACGAGTCCTTCCATGTAGTAGGAGTAGGAGACAAGAAAGGGGAAGAGAGAAGGGAAGGAAGGAGGGGGTGCGGCCCCTCCCCCTAGTCCAATTCGGACTAGGCCATGGGGGGGGGGGGGCGGCCTGCCCTAGGCAGCCCCTCTCTATTTCCCGTATGGCCCAATAAGGCCCAATACTTCTCCCCGGCGAATTCCCGTAACTCTCCGGTACTCCGATAAATACCCGAATCACTCGGAACCTTTCCGAACTCCGAATATAGTCGTCCAATATATCTATCTTTACGTCTCGACCATTTAGAGACTCCTCGTCATGTCCCCGATCTCATCCGGGACTCCGAACTCCTTCGGTACATCGAAACTCATAAACTCATAATATAACTGTCATCGAAACCTTAAGCGTGCGGACCCTACGGTTCGAGAACAATGTAGGCATGACCGAGACACGTCTCCGGTCAATAACCAATAGCGGGACCTGGATGCCCATATTGGTTCCTACATATTCTACGAAGATCTTTATCGGTCAGACCGCATAACAACATACGTTGTTCCCTTTGTCATCGGTATGTTACTTGCCCGAGATTCGATCGTCGGTATCCAATACCTAGTTCAATCTCGTTACCGGCAAGTCTCTTTACTCGTTCCGTAATACATCATCTCGCAACTAACTCATTAGTTGCAATGCTTGCAAGGCTTAAGTGATGTGCATTACCGAGAGGGCCCAGAGATACCTCTCCGACAATCGGAGTGACAAAACCTAATCTCGAAATACGCCAACCCAACATGTACCTTTGGTGACACCTGTAGTACTCCTTTATAATCACCCAGTTACGTTGTGACGTTTGGTAGCACCCAAAGTGTTCCTCCGGTAAACGGGAGTTGCATAATCTCATAGTTACAGGAACATGTATAAGTCATGAAGAAAGCAATAGCAACATACTAAACGATCGGGTGCTAAGCTAACAGAATGGGTCATGTCAATCAGATCATTCAACTAATGATGTGATCCCGTTAATCAAATGACAACTCATGTCTATGGTTAGGAAACATAACCATCTTTGATTAACAAGCTAGTCAAGTAGAGGCATACTAGTGACACTCTGTTTGTCTATATATTCACACATGTATTATGTTTCCGGTTAATACAATTCTAGCATGAATAATAAACATTTATCATGAAATAAGGAAATAAATAATAACTTTATTATTGCCTCTAGGGCATATTTCCTTCAGTCTCCCACTTGCACTAGAGTCAATAATCTAGTTCACATCGCCATGTGATTTAACACCAATAATCATATCTGTATATGATTAACACCCATAGTTCACATCGTCATGTGACCAACACCCAAAGGGTTTACTAGAGTCAATAATCTAGTTCACATCGCTATGTGATTAACACCCAAAGAGTACAAAGGTATGATCATGTTTTGCTCGTGAGAGAAGTTTAGTCAACGGGTCTGTCACATTCAGAGCCGTATGTATTTTGCAAATATTCTATGTCTACAATACTCTGCACGAAGCTACTCTAGCTAATTGCTCCCACTTTCAATATGTATCCAGATTGAGACTTAGAGTCATCTGGATTAGTGGCAAAACTTTCATCGACGTAACCCTTTACGGCGAACCTTTTGTCACTTCCATAATCGAGAAACATATCCTTATACCACTAAGGATAATTTTGACCGCTGTCCAGTGATCTACTCCTAGATCACTACTGTACTCCCTTGTCAAACTCAGTGGTGGGGTATACAATAGATCTGGTATACAGCATGGCATACTTTATAGAACCTATGGCTGAGGCATAGGGAATGACTTTCATTCTCTTTCTATCTTCTGCCGTGGTCGGGCTTTGAGTCTTACTCAATCTCACACCTTGTAACACAGGCAAGAACTCTTTCTTTGACTGTTCCATTTTGAACTACTTCAAAATCTTGTCAAGGTATGTATTCATTGAAAAACTTATCAAACGTCTTGATCTATCTCTATAGATCTTGATGCTCAATATGTAAGCAGCTTCACCGAGGTCTTTCTTTGAAAAACTCCTTTCAAACACTCCTTTATGCTTTGCAGAATAATTCTACATTATTTCCGATCAACAATATGTCATTCACATATACTTATCAGAAATGCTGTAGTGCTCCCACTCACTTTCTTGTAAATACAGGCTTCACCGCAAGTCTGTATAAAACTATATGCTTTGATCAACTCATCAAAGCATATATTCCAACTCCGAGATGCTTGCACCAGTCCATAGATGGATCACTGGAGCTTGTACATTTTGTTAACACCTTTAGGATTGACAAAACCTTCTGACTGCATCATATACAACTCTTTTTTAATAAATCCATTAAGGATTGCAGTTTTGTTATCCATTTGCCAGATTTCATAAAATGCGACAATTGCTAACATGATTCGGACAGACTTTAAGCATCGATACAAGTGAGAAAATCTCATCGTAGTCAACACCTTGAACTTTGTCAAAAACCTTTTTCGACAAGTCTAGCTTTGTAGATAGTAACACTACTATCAGCGTCTGTCTTCCTCTTAAAAATCCATTTAATCTCAATGGCTTGCCGATCATCGGGCAAGTCAACCAAAGTCCATACTTTGTTCTCATACATGGATCCCATCTCAGATTTCATGGCCTCAAGCCATTTTGTGGAATCTGGGCTCACCATCGCTTCTTCATAGTTCGTAGGTTCATCATGATCTAGTAGCATGACTTCCAGAACAGGATTGCCGTACCACTCTGGTGCAGATCTTACTCTGGTATACCTAAGAGATTCGGTAGTAACTTGATCTGAAGTTACATGATCATCATCATTAGCTTCCTCACTAATTGGTGTAGTAGTCACAGGAACAGATTTCTGTGATGAACTACTTTCCAATAAGGGAGAAGGTACAATTACCTTACCAAGTTCTACTTTCCTCCCACTCACTTCTTTCGAGAGAAACTCCTTCTCTAGAAAGGATTCATTCTTAGCAATGAATGTCTTGCCTTCGGATCTGTGATAGAAGGTGTACCCAACTTTCTCCTTTGGGTATCCTATGAAGACACATTTCTCCGATTTGGGTTTGAACTTATCAGGATGAAACTTTTTCACATAAGCATCGCAACCCCAAACTTTAAGAAACGACAACCTTGGTTTCTTGCCAAACCACAGTTCATATTGTGTCGTCTCAACGGACTTAGGTGGTGCCCCTTTTTGACGTGAATGCAGTTGTCTTTAATGCATGACCCCAAAACGATAGTGGTAAATCGGTAAGAAACATCATGTATTGTACAATATCCAATAAAGTACGGTTATGACGTTCGGACACACCATTACGCTGTGGTGTTCCGGGTGGTGTGAGTTGCGAAACTATTCCGCGTTGTTTCAAATGTAGACCAAACTCGTAACTCAAATATTCTCCTCCACGATCAGATCGTAGAAATTTTATTTTCTTGTTACGATGATTTTCAACTTCACTCTGAAATTCTTTGAACTTTTCAAACGTTTCAGACTTAGGTTTCATTAAGTAGATATACCCATATCTGCTCAAATCATCTATGAAGGTCAGAAAATAATGATACTTGCCGCGAGCCTCAACACTCATCGGATCGCATACATCAGTATGTATTATTTCCAATAAGTCAGTTGCTCGCTCTATTGTTCCGAAGAACGGAGTCTTTAGTCATCTTGCCCATAAGGCATGGTTCGCAAGCATCAAGTGATTCATAATCAAGTGATTCCAAAATCCCATCAGCATGGAGTTTCTTCATGCGCTTTACACCAATATGACCTAAACTGCAGTGCCACAAATAAGTTGCACTATCATTATTAACTTTGCATCTTTTTGGTTTCAATATTATGAATATGTGTATCACTACGATCGAGATCGAACGAACCATTTTCATTGGGTGTGTAACCATATAAGGTTTTATTCATGTAAACAGAACAACAATTTATTCTCTTACTTAAATGAATAACCGTATTGCAATAAACATGATCAAATCATATTCATGCTCAACGCAAACACCAAATAACACTTATTTAGTTTCAACACTAATCCCGAAAGTATAGGGAGTGTGCGATGATGATCATATCAATCTTGGAACTACTTCCAACACACATCGCCACCTCGCCTTTTTACTATTTTCTGTTTATTCTGCAACTCCCGTTTTGAGTTACTACTCTTAGCAACTGAACCAATATCAAAATGCCGAGGGGTTGCTATAAACACTAGTAAAGTACACATCAATAACATGTATATCCAATATACCTTTGTTCACTTTTGCCATCCTTCTTATCCGCCAAATACTTGGGGCAGTTCCACTTCCAGTGACTAGTCCCTTTGTAGTAGAAGCACTTAGTCTCAGTCTTAGGACCAGACTTGGGCTTCTTCACTTGAGCAGCAACTTGCTTGCCGTTCTTCTTGAAGTTACACTTCTTCCCTTTGCCCTTTTCTTGAAACTAGTGGTCTTGTCAACCATCAACACTTGATGCTTTTCTTGATTTCTACCTTCATCGATTTCAGCATCACGAAGAGCTTGGGAATCGTTTTCGTCATCCCTTGCATACTATAGTTCATCACGAAGTTCTAATAACTTGGTGATGGTGATTAGAGAATTCTGTCAATCACTATCTTATCTGGAAGATTAACTCCCACTTGATTCAAGCGATTGTAGTACCCAGACAATCTGAGCACATGCTCACTAGTTGAGCGATTCTCCTCCATCTTTTAGCTATAGAACTTGTTGGAGACTTCATATCTCTCAACTCGGGTATTTGCTTGAAATATTAACTTCAACTCCTGGAACATCTCATATGGTCCATGATGTTCAAAACGTCTTTGAAGTCCCGATTCTAAGCCGTTAAGCATGGTGCACTAAACTATCAAGTAGTCATCATATTGAGCTAGCCAAACGTTCATAACGTCTGCATCTGCTCCTGCAATCGGTCTGTCACCTAGCGGTGCATTAAGGACATAATTCTTCTGTGTAGCAATGAGGACAAACCTCAGATCACGGATCCAATCCGCATCATTGCTACTAACATCTTTCAACACAATTTTCTCTAGGAACATATCAAAATAAACATATGAAAGCAACAACGCAAGCTATTGATCTTACAACATAATTTGCAAAATACTACCAGGACTAAGTTCATGATAAATTTAAGTTCAATTAATCATATTACTTAAGAACTCCCACTTAGACAGACATCTCTCTAGTCATCTAAGTGATCACGTGATCCAAATCAACTAAACCATAACCGATCATCACGTGAGATGGAGTAGTTTTCAATGGTGAACATCACTATGTTGATTATATCTACTATATGATTCACGCTCGACCTTTCGGTCTCCGTGTTCCGAGGCCATATCTGCATATGCTAGGCTCGTCAAGTTTAACCTGAGTATTCCGCGTGTGCAAAACTGGCTTGCACCCTTTGTAGATGGACGTAGAGCTTATCACACCCGATCATCACGTGGTGTCTGGGCACGACGAACTTTGGCAACGGTGCATACTCAGGGAGAACACTTCTTGATAATTAGTGAGAGATCATCTTAAAATGCTACCGTCAATCAAAGCAAGATAAGATGCATAAAAGATAAACATCACATGCAATCAATATAAGTGATATGATATGGCCATCATCATCTTGTGCTTGTGATCTCCATCTTCGAAGCACTGTCATGATCACCATCGTCACCGGCGCGACACCTTGATCTCCGTCGTAGCATCGTTGTCGTCTCTCCAATCTTATGCTTCTACGACTATCGCTACCGCTTAGTGATAAAGTAAAACATTACAAGGCGATTGCATTGCATACAATAAAGCAACAACCATATGGCTCCTGCCAGTTGCCGATAACTCGGTTACAAAACATGATCATCTCATACAATAAATTTTAGCATCATGTCTTGACCATATCACATCACAACATGCCCTGCAAAAACAAGTTAGACGTCCTCTACTTTGTTGTTGCAAGTTTTACGTGGCTGCTACGGGCTTAAGCAAGAACCAATCTCACGTACGCATCAAAACCACAACGATAGTTTGTCAAGTTGGTGCTGTTTTAACCTTCGCAAGGACCGGGCGTAGACACACTCGGTTCAACTAAAGTTAGAGAAACTGACACCCGCTAGCCACCTGTGTGCAAAGCACGGCGGTAGAACCAGTCTCGTGTAAGCGTACGCGTAATGTCGGTCCGGGCCGCTTCATCCAACAATACCGCCGAACCAAAGTATGACATGCTGGTAAGCAGTATGACTTATATCGCCCATAACTCACTTGTGTTCTACTCGTGCATATAACATCAAACCATAAAACCTAGGCTCGGATGCCACTGTTGGGGAACGTAGTAATTTCAAAAAATTTCCTACGCACACGCAAGATCATGGTGATGCATAGCAACGAGAGGGGAGAGTGTTGTCTACGTACCCTTGTAGACCGAAGCGGAAGCATTGACACAACGTAGAGGAAGTAGTCGTACGTCTTCCCGGTTCAACCGATCCAAGCACCGTTACTCCGGCACCTCCGAGTTCTTGGCACATGTTCAGCTCGATGACGCACCCCAAGCTCCGATCCAGCAAAGCTTCGGGGAGGAGTTCCGTCAGCACGACGGCGTGGTGACGATCTTGATGTTCAACCGTCGCAGGGCTTCGCCTAAGCACCGCTACAATATGACCGAGGTGTAATATCGTGGAGGGGGCACCGCACACAGCTAAGGAACGATCACGAAGATCAACTTGTGTGTCTATGGGGTGCCCCCTGCCCCCGTATATAAAGGAGTGGAGGAGGGGAGGGCCGGCCCTCTCTATGGCGCGCCCTAGGGGAGTCCTACTCCCACCGGGAGTAGGATTCCCCCTTTCCTAGTCCAACTACGAGTCCTTCCATGTAGTACGAGTAGGAGACAAGGAAGGGGAAGAGAGAAGGGAAGGAAGGAGGGGGTGCGGCCCCTCCCCCTAGTCCAATTCGGACTAGGCCATGGAGGGGCGCGCGGCCTGCCCTAGGCAGCCCCTCTCTCTTTCCCGTATGGCCCAATAAGGCCCAATACTTCTCCCCGGCGAATTCCCGTAACTCTCCGGTACTCCGATAAATACCCGAATCACTTGGAACCTTTCCGAACTCCGAATATAGTCGTCCAATATCGATCTTTACGTCTCGACCATTTGGAGACTCCTCGTCATGTCCCCGATCTCATCCGGGACTCCGAACTCCTTCGGTACATCAAAACTCATAAACTCATAATATAACTGTCATCGAAACCTTAAGCGTGCGGACCCTACGGTTCGAGAACAATGTAGGCATGACCGAGACACGTCTCCGGTCAATAACCAATAGCGGGACCTGGATGCCCATATTGGTTCCTACATATTCTAAGAAGATCTTTATCGGTCAGACCGCATAACAACATACGTTGTTCCCTTTGTCATCGGTATGTTACTTGCCCGAGATTCGATCGTCGGTATCCAATACCTAGTTCAATCTCGTTACCGGCAAGTCTCTTTACTCGTTCCGTAATACATCATCTCGCAACTAACTCATTAGTTGCAATGCTTGCAAGGCTTAAGTGATGTGCATTACCGAGAGGGCCCAGAGATACCTCTCCGACAATCGGAGTGACAAAACCTAATCTCGAAATACGCCAACCCAACATGTACCTTTGGTGACACCTGAAGTACTCCTTTATAATCACCCAGTTACGTTGTGACATTTGGTAGCACCCAAAGTGTTCCTTCGGTAAACGGGAGTTGCATAATCTCATAGTTACAGGAACATGTATAAGTCATGAAGAAAGCAATAGCAACATACTAAACGATCGGGGTGCTAAGCTAACGGAATGGGTCATGTCAATCAGATCATTCAACTAATGATGTGATCCCGTTAATCAAATGACAACTCATGTCTATGGTTAGGAAACATAACCATCTTTGATTAACAAGCTAGTCAAGTAGAGGCATACTAGTGACACTCTGTTTGTCTATATATTCACACATGTATTATGTTTCCGGTTAATACAATTCTAGCATGAATAATAAACATTTATCATGAAATAAGGAAATAAATAATAACTTTATTATTGCCTCTAGGGCATATTTCCTTCAGTATATACATGTGTAAGTGTGAATAATGGTGTTGATTGTGAGACATTCGATGATATATATATATATATACATATATATACGATTCTATACGTACGAGAAAATCTATTTATATATATGCATAACGTGTACAATTTGTAGTATCGTGAAATACCAGCAAACAAAAAAATGTAATGGAAAATAAAAAAACACCCAAACATTTAGTACCGGTTGGTGTTACCAACCGGTACTAAAGCCCTACGCGCACCCGGGCCTGGCTCGTGCCACGTGTTAACACTTTAGCGCCGGTTCGTGACGAACTGGTACTAAAGGGGGGGACCTTTAGTCCCCACTCTTTAGTGCCGGTTGTAGAACCGGCACTAAAGGCCGTTACGAACCGGCACTAAAGGCCGGTTCTGCACTAGTGATCCTGCACACTCTCATACATCAATTGGCTGTATCCTGCACATTCTAGATGATTTAGTTGGCAGAACATTTTGTTCATTTTTTATTTTGGGAATTCCTGTTTAGTCAGGGAGTCGAGATTGCGTGTTCTAGTGGGAAGTTTCATGGCGAGTCACCTCTGTATCACGCAGATTCGGCGAGGGATCCCGGCGTGGTGCTCCCTGGCCAAACTGTCTGATCCCAGCATGGCGATTTATTGATTTCCTTTTGCAGCGATTTGAGTTGGAATAGAAGGAAGTACATAAGAGTACTGAGAGGATAGTTTAGATGCTTTTGCTCAACCCTCTCAAAACGCATCAGTGTGGTTTCTCTGTTTTCTCTTAAGTTGTGTTCATATAAGTAACCAGTTGGCTAGTTTGTTGTAACAGTTGCACATGAATGCAAATGTAGTTGGATCACACATATACGTATGTTAGTTGGCTAGCGAACTTATGAAGTTGCACAATGAGGGCTAACCAGTTGCATAGTCGATGATATTCTGATGGGTACACTGCGTAAACCATGTTCAAGCAGTTTGTGTGTGTGGTTTTTTGGTTGCACACTTATGTTTTTTGGTTGTTTCACGGGGTGGGTTAGTTGATTCTGTTTTTTACACAAAACGCTATGTGCATTGGTGTGCTTGATAAACTAGTTGGCTAGTCAGGCTTGTGCAGTTGCACAACAGGCTCTATCTAGTTGGCTACTCAGGCTTGTGCAGATTCACAAGAGGCTCTACCTAGTTGGCTAGTCAGGCTTGTGTAGTTGCACAAGAGGCTCGACCTAGTTGGCTTCTCACTGGACTAAGAAATTGGTTTTCATTTTTTGTGTTATTGGAGGAGTGAATTTTGTGGATGTATATGACCTATGGAGCTTGGTGAGAAATGTGGTGGTTATACAGGGTTTGCGATGTGAGGGCTCTTAGGGTTAGTTGCTGTAGGAGCTTGCAGATTTGTTTCAAATGTTTTTTTGGCCATTTTTGTGCAACCGGGCAGTCCCCTTTGTGCAACTTGTTAGATAGAACCAACATTATGATAAAAGTGGCCAACTTAATTTTTGTTCTGATGGAGTATTGTGTTTTGGTGGCACTTATTTTTTGTTCAATTAGGCAGCAAATCATGTGCAACTTTTCTTTTAATTCAAACTAGCCAACTTCATATATAAAAGTAGCCAACCCACCACATTTTCTCTCCCCTGTGCAATTTCTGTTAATTTGACTAATACATTGTTCACATTTTTTTGTTGCAGAGAAATTTTCTTCATTTTATCATTGCCCTCAAGTACAAGTAATTTCTGACAAACTTTCTTTCCCATGGTTCGGATAGGGTAGCCGTAGGGGAACGTGTGGCTGGATTGAATCCTCAAACTTGATTTGAGATCAGGTTATCATCAGATAAGAGTTGAATCCTCAAACTTGATTTGAGATCAGGTTATCATCAGATAAGAATCCAAAATGGTTGGAGAAGGAGATATGCCTGACAATGAAACCTAAGTTCCCATTTTTCTTTTCTTTTTACCCTATTAGCACTTTAATTTTTTGGGTTTTATCCTCTGGCCATTTTATTATGCCCCTTTCTTTTACCCTCTTAGCATCCCAATTTTTTGTTCATTGTAGGGTTCTGCAAATCCGATCTCACGACGGAACTCAAAAAGGGCTGCTAAGCGGCAGCCGCGTGGCGATGATAAGAACAGGATGGAGAGGGTGATGATATGAGTGGAGAACATCATTCCTTTGGAATTTATTTTCCTTCATTTTTCTTTTGTCCTTTAGATTTTTTATATGGCACATATACATGTTTAATTTTTTTCTCAACCCCTTATGCTTGTTCATTTTTTTCTTACACAACTTTAGGGTGACGAAAGATTCCTCTTAGTAAAATTGCAGAGAAGAAAGGTGCGCGCGGAGGCAGTATCCAAAGGGGTATATGCCACATCTTCTGCAGCAGCCGCTGAGGTAACATAAAATTCCATCAGGAATATTTTTTACTCCACATACAGGCAGCCAAGTGTATTGATTTTTATACATGGTTGCAGAAGGACAAATTAAGCATTGGCATGCTCAACTTTCTCAGTTGCTCAACGTTGCCATCTTCAAGTTTTTTAGAATTGTCCCAAGAGTATGTAACGACTTGGCATCCTCAGATTTTCTAGTTGCAGAATAGTATCTAATTAGTTGGCAACCTCAGTTTGCACCACAATATACAACTAGTTGACATCCTCGGCTTCTCTAGTTGCACAAGAACTCAGATTAGTCTCATCTTAAAAAAATTGAGGATTGCCCAAGAGTATGTAACGACTTGACACCCTCAGGTTTTGTAGTTGCAGAAGAGTATCTAGTTAGTTGGCACCCTCTGCAATTCTAGTTGGACACCATTATTCAAGTAGTTGACATCCTCAGCCTCTCTAGTTGCGCAAGAATATCTCATTAGTTGGCATCATCAGTATTTCTAGTCGCACAAAAATATCTCATTAGTTGCCATTACCAGCATTTCTAGTTGCAGAACAAACAGAATATCAAGTTGCCATCCTCAACTTTTTTATCTAGTTTTCCAGAGAACAAATTTTTGTATGTAATGATAACTAATCACCTCTGCCTTTTTTTTGCAAACCCCAAGATATTGTTCAAGCGAATGAGAGTAATGAAGCAGAAAATGTTGAACGACAATCACAAGCTGGCTACCTGATGGAGACTGCCTGGTACGCCTCTCTCCTCCGAAAGTGCCATTCTACGCTCGAGCGCAGATGCGCACGATATCGATCCCGTCGGTCTCTCTCGAGATTCCCCGAAGCGAAGCGTACAGGCCCAAGTATAACTTAGGTATACATATATTCATGCAGGGCCCATGGCCCATGTATGACTTACAGACAACATTACGCCGTCAGCCTCCACCATAGCGGCTCGGATATGGCTGGACGATATGGACCATCAAGTACTAGTAGATTTTGGACCAACAACATCAATCAATAAGGAAACTGGACTAACCGTTGGAGCTACCGCCTACCGACCAATCTTCTCCTTTCCCCTATAAAAAAATAATGTCAATCTTCTCCTACACGATCCCTTTCCCTTGGTAAATCCATCTGCGCCAAAACTTGATTCTCATATTTAATCCATCCCATGAACCAGATCGCTTTCCCATCTGCCTTAATCACTGTCTAACTCAGCATACGAGGAGAAGCTGCCGTTTATCCCTGCCCAGATTGCGGAGCTGATTATCACCTGGCCGTGGCGGCGAGAAAGCAGGCAAGCGCTTCTACAAATGAGTGAAGAGAGGTGTTAGATCTTGAATGGAGCATGATTTCGAAGTTTGAAATTTTTTTGTAGGTTTTCCCGGCTTAGTCTTTCTATTCATGCTATTCTTGCAGGCTGGTCTATGTGGATTAATCAGATCAGACACGACGTACCTTGCCGATCTTAATCGCCACTATGGAGCCCAGTAGTATGCAGAATTGCAGATGTAGTCCAGATCAAGGTCCAACAAATATCTGAAGTTTCTGTATGACACCACTCGCCAAGTTTTCACACTTTAACTTCATCAAAAGAGATTTTGTGTTCTCTTGACACCAAACCAATCCTCGGGCTAAAGGCTAAAACTTGTTTCCCTTAATCTACATATAAGCCAACTGTTGGCGACAATTTCTGCTAATTCCTGTGTGTAACAAGGCAAGGGCTCATGCAGGATCCTGATTGATGTCAGTACAAACAGCTCTATTTTTTTTAACAGACCATGTTTAATCAATCTAACAAATATGTGCACACAGGCATGCACGCTAGTTCTATAAGAACAATTCTTTCAAATTTCTCAGTCCTTAATTCGACGTACACTCATGTGAGGAGTATTGCGTAGATTCGAATTTGAACAATCTAAAGTACCATTCAACCATGTCTGACAGTTTGTAATTTTTCAAACTCCAACTCTTTTACTGATTTTTTGGTCTCATATAAAGACCAGAACCTGCACACGCACACACACAACTGCCCAAAGCTGAATCATAACAAATATGAACATCAACTGCAAGCAAATCGCAGTCAGGCATTTAACACCTGTAGCTTAAGGTTCCATACTCATTCTCACACATAATAATACATCCAAACTTAACATATCCACATGCTGGTCCGAACACAACTACTTATGTGACAGATGTTTCTGGCAGGGGCAGATCCAACTGGGGTTCCATGGGTGCCATGGCACCCCCTGCGAAAATGCAAAGTATACTTATTATATACTAGTAGTAGTTAGGCTCATTTGGGTGTACTATTAGTGTTAAATACGTGAGTATTGAGCATGGCACTCCTATCGTGTAGTTCTAGATCCGCCACTGGTTTCTGGATGCGAGCCTAAACACACATTAGTTACTCAAAATACATGCCCATGGCTAACACTGAAAATCCTGGGAAATCAACACCGCACCACAACAAGTGGATGGCAGCTAACATTTCCGTCCAGTGCGATGGAAACCCCAGGAAACCACTGCCACACCACATCAAAGGGGATGGTAGCTAAACTTTCTCTCCAGTTTGTTCCGCACAACGAAATGCTTTCACAGCAAATGCACACCTACTGCATATATAATGCATATCTGACACCTCATCTAACTTCAGAATGGCAGCACCTCGATCATAAAATCTAGCAGCTCACCTCGGTTCCCCCTCGTTGAAATCACCTCATATGCTTCGCCCAGAGAGTCAAAAGTAGTACCAAAAACTGGTGTGGTCACGTTTTCAGCTGGGTTCTCTCCACAACACCTGGCTGCCTTCTCGAACGCAATGATTCGATTTGGGCACGGTGTTCTGCTTCGTGCGGCAGCACCAATCCTAAGCCTGCAAGCATAGACATACATTGCATAAATTTTCTGAATGCACAGAGCAATCAGCCCGCAAACACAGGCACAAGTAGCATAAATTTTCAAAATGCAGAGAGCAATCAGCCTGCAAACACAGGCACATATAACATGACTTTTCTGAGTACAATGAGCAATCAGCCTGCAAAAACAGGCACATATAGCATGAATTTTCTGAATGCAGAGATCAATCAGCCCGCAAGCACAGGATAGCATCCTTTTTTTGAATGCAGAGACCAATCAGCACTTGCTCTAACTGTAGCATTTCTTCACTCATGATGCTTCCGAAATTGCCCTTCACTAACCTCTTGTTACACCTCGACGCTTAGGGATTCAGCTTCCTCGTTGATAGCTCCGAAGTCGGAGGGGAGCTCTCCCTTCCTCAGCCGCCGCCTCCTTCGCCGAGAAGATTTGTGCTTTGTCGCTGTCCACCGTCCGATGCTGCGCGACCTCCAAAACCGCCACCCCAGGGCCATTCACAGCCACAGGGGCCGGCACCAAACTCTTCCCTGCTTCCTCAAGCAGAGCAGATCTGAAACTAGGAAAAAATCAATCCTCTGCATCAGCTAAGACAAAGGCCTAAAATGGGAATGTCATCGCCAGGAAATCAAAGATCCATAGACCTGTCAATTGGTTGCATCAGAAACTCCATGGTGCCTCGCCACCGGTGCTCCTTGCCTCTATCCCGCAGTGCTCAGCTTCCAAATGACCTACGCCTTGGGCAAGAAGACTCGGCCCTGCATTCAATTCGGTTCTTCAACCAGTACATGGAAAGCAAACTTCCTGATCCACGGATCAGACAGGACGGACGATTACAAATTGTAGAAGTCGTACGCCTTGTCCAAAAAGTCAAAAGTAATGCCAAGAACTAGTGTGATCACATACTCAGCTGGGTTGTCAGCATAACTCTTAAGAGCCTTCTCAAACGCACTGATGCAATTTGGGCACGGTGTTCTCCTCGGTGCAGCAGCATCTATCATCAGCCTGCAAACGCAGCCAATTCACATATGAACTGCCTGAATTCGGTAAGCAACATTTTCTTGGATGAACTGCCTAGATTCAGTAAGCATGATTCTGCTTACTGACTGCAAATCCCTGGATTAATGACTGCAAAAGTAATTCATCCGAAAATAATTTTTCATAATCACATGATTATGAAGATAATATACTTTCGTCAACATGCAAGAAAACAAAATTTGTATAATATGTGACAACAATTGAGTGATTATATTGCAATTAAAAATACCAAATGTTCTACAGATGGATGACATATAAGCAAGAAAAAAGGCATCATGTCAAATCTGGTATGCTCAGGAAAATATGCTAACCATAAATCATCCATGACACAAATCATGTAAATTTTAGAATTATATTCAATACAACTATACAAAATAGAAGTATGGTTAGAGGAACTGGCAACAGAGGAGATGGAGACGGATTAAAGAGATGGCGATCTGGTGGCAGAGGAGGAGGGGATCCAACGGCATGGGACGAAGGGACCGACAGTGGAGGTGGAAAGGATGGGACGGTGGAGCAAGGGAAGAGGAGGAGGGGGAAGAGCGGCGGAGGAGGGCTAGATTGGGCAGCAGAGGAGGGCCATGGCCGCCATGGGACGAGGGGATAGGACGGGCAGAGAAGGGCCGTGGCGGCCATGGGAGAAGGTGAACGAGCGGCGGCGGAGAGGGGCGGGAGGGCCGGCGAGGTGAACGTCACCTTCGCCTCCATTGGCGGTCCTTCTCTCTACGCCGCAGTCCGCGGAGAAGACGAGCGAACTTCTCGAGGCCATGGATCAGACGCGTGCGCCGATTCCGATCCGCGGCTCACCTCGCCGACGACGAACGGACGTCCGCCTGCCCGTCAAATCTGGCCCACCACCCACCACCGCCGTCTATGTATTTCTCTACCGTGCGCATTTTCTAGCAGTCAACTGAAGCCTGTATAAAGAAATGGCCCAGATCTAGATGCGTTTTCCAACGACATGGATATCAAGCTCATTTGAGCTCGGGCTCAATTACTCCGCGTCCTCTCTCCTCCCTCTTCTTTACCACTTCCGTTCATTGCGTTATTTTGGATCCAGGCTGGGACCCTTTCTTTCGTTGAGAAGAAGGATCCCTGTGGAGAAGGAAGTGTGGGCGAGGGGTGCGTGGAGGCTTCGGGAGTTAGTGCGCTATCACGTGATACCGATCGTCCTTTGTTTTCTGATTCTTCACGGGTCGGAACAAAGTTCTCTTTACGGGATCAGGTGGGGATAAAAAGTTACTTTTTTCGGCTGGCCGCTCGCGAGCGCTAGCAGGCCAACGGCCGCTAGCCAGACGCGTCCTTGAAAAAATGTTGATCATGTATATATGAATGTACTCCCTCTGTTCTTAAATATAAGTCTTTTTAGAGATTCCAATACAGAATACATAAGGAGCAAAATGAGTGAATCTACACTCTAAAATATGTCTATATACATCCGTATGTAGCCCATATTGAAATCTCTAAAAAAGAATTATATTTAGGAACGGAGGGAGTAGAATGAAATAAATCCAAAAAAAAGTGTAGAAGGAAAAAGAAAAAAAATATGAAAAAAACAGAGAAGAATAAAGAAATGAAACAAAAGAATACGAAAAGAAATGAAACAAAACGTAGAAGAAAAAATAAAGAATGAAAAAATTGAGCGGAGAAAAAAATAAATAAAACAAAAGAAAAGAAAACGAAAAAAGAAGGAAAAAATGGAGAAGACCGGCGCCCGACAGCCCCCAAGAAGCCCAGTCAAACGGAGCTGGCTGGGCTACTGCTTACTCCACTAATTAAGCAGGCCGGGCTCAACTGGAGCCCAGTTCAAACGGCGGCAGAAGAAGCGGAGAGAACAATCCTTTGCTTCGGTCCGAAGTCACTTGACGAGCGGCGGCGTGTCCATCGATCTGAACTCGGCCGAGAAAACAATCCATGGATCCTTTTCCTTTGCCCGCATCCTCAAGCCTCGAATCGCTCGCAACCTCTGTCATTCCATTCCTCCCCTCCTCACGCACGCAAGCTACCCGCCTCCCTCCTCCCCTGCCCTCCTCTGCTATATATGCTCCCCGCCATGGACACCCTACTCCCACCCATCCATCCATCGATCCATCAGCCTCCATTGCTAGCCAGCCACCCCCATTACTCTCCACCTAGCCCAACAACAACCACCGCCGCCGCTGCCATGGCTTCCAACAACACCACCAACGCGGCCTCCGAGGTGAGCAACGCCATCACCGACCTCAACGACCACCTGGCCACCGCCCTCGGCGCCGGCGACGAGGCCGGCAAGACCACCGTCATCACGCTGGCGGGGGAGAACAACGGCGCGGCCATGGACGCGGAGGACCTGGTCGTCGTCGAGGCCGGCGGCGAGGGGGACGAGGAGGAAGGCGAGGACGAGGAGGTGCACGTGGCCGCCTACACCAACAGCAACTACCAGGCGGTGAACAACTCGGTGCTCCTCGCCGGCAGCTGCGCCGTCAGGGACCCCGGCGTCCACGTCGTCATCGTGGAGCACGTCGACGACATCCGCGACTGCGACGGCGACGAGATCTTCGAGGACGGTGAGGTGGCCAAGTGAGCCAATCTATCGAGCGGTGCGGATGACGATGCATGTTCTGCTTCTACTCAATTTGGTCGGCCGATCGGTGGCTTCTTCAGGCCGTTTGGAGATGCTGCGTACTACCCTGAGTCGTTTGGAGTTTATTTACTTTCTATCTACATAAGCGTTTGATCATGCACATGTATGCATGTGTTTATGTATTGCATTTATATGTATACGTCCTAGTGTCTGAAAACATATTTGTATGTTATGTAAGTTTGCTTCATGTGCGGTTCTGAAATATTCACTGCTCCTAGCTTTTAAGGTCACGATCCACGTGGAATGTGTTTGAAGCCAATCTGTTTCAGGCTCACTTTTTATGTAACTGCTTTCGACCATTAATTTAACAGCAATGCTACGGATTGCCGGTGATTCTTATGCAATTAGTTTTACAGGCTGACATGAAAGTCTTTGTTTTTTTAGATTACAGATTATGTTTACAAAAGACCACTCCCCTCTAAATACGTTGAATTTTTTTTTAATACAGGATGAACATTTTCTTTATAATGCACTGTGAACCTTTTTACTATATATAGAGTTAACATCTTCTTAATATATGATGAACATTTTTGTAATACGTGGTGAACTTTTTGTATAATACACAAAAAAAGAGAAGAAAAAACTAAAATGAAAAAAGAAAAACAACAAAGAAAAAGAAATCAAAACAAAAAACCGAAACAAAACCACTGAAAATCGGACAAAACACTAAGAAAACCATAAGCAAATCCCTACAGAAGAAAGAAGATGCAGTGAGAAAAGATGTCGGACCAACTGGCTCCACCGCCGGCATTGCGTCGACTACTTGCTGCCCACGGGTGGCAAATAGGACCTGTTATCAGTGACTTCCTAGTCACTACTTCTACAAGCTCTCGGGTTCAAACAAGTTTGCTATGTTAAGACAGAGGCCTGGAGAGACGACAACGAGTTTTCCTCACAATGGGCCCTCGATGGATGCAGGAGGAACAAAACTTCGACACCCCCACAGATTTGGATGTATTGTTTTAAGTTCTACACAGGTGCTTTTGTAATGGTTTGGCCTACTTAATATATGACCTTTTGGCCCTTTCTCACAAAAAACTCACGAAACGTTCTTATTTTAGTCCACATTGCAAGCATGACACGCTGACTTAGCTCGCGAGTGGTTTAGGTGGGACGAATGTCACTTGTATGGATGAGATAGAGGGCACATGTGGGGGGGGGGGGGGGTGCAACATATTCTTGTGAAAACCACCTTGGTTTTCTCCTAATTCTGAACCCAAGTCCTCCTGCTTGAAGCCCAGCGTTGGGCAATATCCACTTCAACCCGAGGAAGCACCAGACAGTTTGGGCGTCACCTCGAAGCCCTGATATTCCAGGATGGATTAGTGACTTCACAATAGGAATGCTCGGAGCAAACTCTCGACACTTTGGGCCAAGATGTACATCGAGATACTTCGGGCCAAAAGTGCCAGTGACCTCAACTAGACAGTAACTGGAAAAAAAGGATACGCTATAGGCTCGATCTTTTTGGCTTTGGATGTGAAGAGGATGGAATGGAGCACTGAGCATACTCTCTTCCGCCTTCGACGTACCCTTCAATAGTGTGGCTTTCCTAAGACTCGGAAATAACTTCACAGGATCATTAGAATAGAAGAGAAGTAAATACATTCACGAAAGCCACGTCTTCGCTTTTTCTGGGTGATGCTTGGCAATCATCACATGTCAGGCTAAACTTTTTGATACACTAAACATGTACATTAGACCCTAGATGTTCTTTCACATTTCCTCGCATTTCAGCAGGATTTTGACAACATTTTAAAACAATAACAATGACATAATAGTTCAGCATAACATCAAATAGTAGTTCAACAGAACTCACCTAAATTGTGATAAAAAGTTAATTCCATACCATGAAAGTATTATGACCCTTCAACTTGGAGTTTGTCTCCTCCATGGACAATCTTCGTCGGAACATCTAGCACAAAATGTCACAGTGTCACTATACTACTCCCTCCTTTCCAGTTTTTAGAGCTCATCCCAAAAAGTTTGTTTTTCCATTTTATAATCTCAATTCTACTACTACTTACCATCACATGTTTAGATTTCAAGGTGTATCAAATCACTGCATGTAAGGATGAAGAAAAAACTCACATATGCATGTACAAGTTATTGGTCATTTAGTGGTCATGCATGTATGTGGTGTAACTAATGCATCGGTATACACAATATTTTGAGAAAAATGAGAGTACTAATTAAGTATTTTTGTAAACTGTGGAATTAATTCAACCATTCATCATCTATCTTAGTTGAAGAGATTTTTCAAATTAAGCCCTATAAACCGAAAAGGGGGGAGTATGTGTTCAAAAACCACTCCCCTCTAAATTCTACTTGTGTTAAGATAGCCTTAATATAGCTTTAGAATCAGCAACTGTGTTCCCTCTTTTATGCGAGGACAGTTTTATCATGGATATGAATGGGGACAACATGGTTAGAAATTATACCTTCATCATTTTGTGCCACATATTGTTCCTCATAAGAATTATCAACATCCAATTTTCCTAGTGCAACCCCTACATTAGCTACCTCTAGCTCATTTTCATTTTTTTTTATTAAGATGGTTTGCCTTTGGCTGATCACTTCACTACATACTCCAAGAGGGTGTTTGTTTCCAGGGACTTATTGGTTTAGAGACTTAAAAAAGTCCCTATAAGTCCCATCTAAACCAAACAGGAGGGACTTATAGGGACTTAAAGTGGGCATTTGGGACTTATGAAATAAGACTCTCAAGGAGAGTCTTATAGGGACTTATAGTTGTAATATGGTCTTATAGGGACTTATAAGTCCGAGGAACCAAACAGATAGGGACTTTTTAGGGACTTGGGACTTCTAAGTTGGGACTAAGAGGGTGTTTGTTTTCAGGGACTTATTGGTTTAGGGACTTAAAAAAGTCCCTATAAGTCTCATCTAAACCAAACATGAGGGACTTATAGGGACTTAAAGTGGGTATTTGGGACTTATGAAATAAGATTCCAAAGGAGAGTCTTATAGGGACTTATAGTTGTAATATGGTCTTATAGAGACTTATAAGTCCCGTGAACCAAACAGGTAGGGACTTTTTAGGGACTTAGGACTTATAAGTTGGGACTAAAAAAAGTTCTAAGACTTATGAACCAAACAGGGCCTAAAAAAAGTCCTAGGACTTATGAACCAAACATGGCCTAAGCTCCCTAGATCTTTTATTTGCTCGATATAAGGCAGCAACTAGTATAGAATCTGAGCTCGGGATACTAAAATAGAAAAAATGGATCTGTACCATCGGATGGGAGATTGATGGCGCAGGTTTGGGTAGGTTGTCGTGTCCGCTAAACATGCAAAAAAGTCCCTCCCTACATTCAAACCCAATCCACTGGGCTGAGGTAGCGCACGAACCAAATCGCCCTGACAGCGGCTCAAACAAGTACGCCTGGTAGAGGCGGCCCAGATCCCACCTCCATGTTATTCCATCTTTCGATGGCTTCCTGTCGTTGTGTGGGTGGCGTCTCAGTTTCTCTCTCTCTCTCTCTCTCTCTCTCTCTCTCTCGGGTATCACTACAAGAAATATGTCAACTAGTGACCTTCTGTCAGTGACCCTGTAAGAATTGGTCATAGATCTATGACCATTTCAGACCAATTGGTCAAAAGCTGTTCGGGGGGCTCCAAACCCTAAACCATTGCGACCATTTTGGTCAGAAAGGTCGTAATTTCCTTACACGAAATGGTCACAAAGCAAACAGTGCTAGTCCGCTGCCTTATTTCTAGTTGTTAACGACCAATATAGATGGTCATAGCCTTGTAGATTGTGGTGGGTTGTGATGACTAGGCGCCATCTCATCAGTTTTGCCTATGTGTCATTGTCCATGTGACAGTTTTTGCCCTAGGTTGTGAAGCAACCTATATTTCTGTTATTCCAAAAACTCCCAAAAAATTCTCATAAATGTTTTGGATCATATCTTCATCAAATATGTCAAAAACATTCCTTGCCTAGTTCAAAAATAATTCAAAAATATTCATTTTCCTATTCTGTTCAGAGCAGCACTTTGTGAAGGAAGTACCACTTTGGCATGTCCAAATGGTATCCATTTTCTACAGTGCTTTCCTATGCCCAAATAACCATCCTCCACCAAATGGCAGCTCAATCCATTCATTATTTTGAGCCCAGCTTCAACATTCGTATTTATGTCCAGTGTGGTACTTTGTAAAGCATGTACCACCTAGGCTCCTCCTTTTGAGGTGAAAATTTGTGAAGACGGTCTTCTTAGTAACTAATCATCCTCAGCCATAACTCACGCCCATTAGCCATGTGCATTTCCCGTACCGCAAATCAAACACTTGGCTACTTATTCATGTTTGAGCATCGATCGGTCTCCTCGTGAGAATCTTATGTTGTGATTTTCTTCCTAGCACCTACCTGGGGAGTGCCCAACCCACTAGACATGCCTAGGCCGCCCAGAACACATGGCAATGCCACGGTCACGCGGTGACCATGCGGCGGGCATGCGAGCTTATGCGCTCTAGAGTTGGGGCCCTCGGCCACCGTCCAAACCTCGATGTCTCGCCATCAAACCATGTATTTCTGATTAAATAGATACTTATTTACCTAGAAATGATTTTTGGAAAAAATAAAGAGCAAACTATGAGGCACCTGCAGTTCAAATTTGACCCGCTTCCAACTGAATCAGCGGGAATTTGTCTTTTTCACCAGAGGTGGATCAAAACTTTTGACACCCAACCATTTTGTCAATTGTGCATTATTTATGGCCTAGTATTTTATAAAATTGATTAGGTCCAATTTTTCAACAAATATATGGTAGATCCTTCACAAAAAAACTCATTTTGGGCCCTCGAAAAAATGGAAAATGAACTTTTCATCCAAAGAAAATGAAAACTTCCTTAGGCAACATTGTTTGTCATTCCAAGATGCACCCTTGTGCATGATATGAGGTCATTTGAACAAACTATGCCATGAATGTGGCCATAAGATTGATCATTTGGCTTGAAAGCCATGAATCTTCACACATGATAGCTCATTTCTGAGAACACTTTTTTAAAATAATTACAGTATTATAAGTTTATTATTTTTCCTGGAAACTTGGTCACATATAATGACACAATGCGGAGGTTTTCCAATTTTTTGATTTTTTTTTGAATTTTTGATGCCCGTTTCAAAATGCGGTCAAAACGCCGGGAATGACCGTTCCTAGCTAGTGGTTTAATCTTGTAATTTTCTTGGTGTTTCTCCAATTAAATAGATACTTATTTAACTAGAAATTATTTTTGGAAAAATAAAGAGCAAATTACGAGGTAGCTACAGTTCAAATTTGACCCGCTTCCAGCTGAATCGGCGGGAATTTGTCTTTTTCACCAGAGGTGGATCAAAACTTTTAACACCAAACCATTTAGTCAATTGTTCATTAAATATGTCCTAGTATTTTTAAAAATTGATTTGGTACAATTTTGCAACAAATATATGGTAGGTCCTTCACAAAAAACCTCATTTCAGGCACTCGGAAAATGGAAAATAGTTTTTTCGTCCAAAGAAAATGAAAACTTTCTTAGGCAATATTGTTTGCCATTCCAATATGCACCCTTGTGCACAATATGAGATCATTTTAACAAACTATGCCATGAATGTGGCCATAAGATTGATCATTTGGCTTGAAAGCCATGAATCTTTCACACTTATAGCTCATTTTTTAGAATACTTTTTAAAAATAATTACCGTATTACAAGTTTATTATTTTTCCTGGAAACTTGGTCACATATAATGACACAATGCGAAGGTTTTCCAATTTTTTGATTTTTTTTGAATTTTTTATGCCCGTTTCAAAATGCAGTCAAAACGGCGGGCTTGACCGTTCCTATCTAGTGGTTGAATCTTGGAACTTTTTTGGTGTTTCTCTGATTAAATAGATACTTATGTACCTAGAAATGATTTTTGGAAAAAAATAAATAGCAAACTATGAGGCACCTGCAGTTCAAATTTGACCCACTTCCAACTGAATCAGCGGGAATTTGTCTTTTTCACCAGAGTTGGATCAAAACTTTTGACACCCAACCATTTTGTCAATTGAGCATTATACATGGCCTAGTATTTTATAAAATTTATTAGGTCCAATTTTGCAACAAATATATGGTAGATCCTTCACAAAAAAACTCATTTTGGGCCCTCGGAAAAATGGAAAATGAATTTTTCGTCCAAAGAAAATGAAAACTTCCTTTGGCAACATTGTTTGTCATTCCAAGATGCACCCTTGTGCATGATATGAGGTCATTTGAACAAACTATGCCATGAATGTGGGCCATAAGATTGATCATTTGGCTTGAAAGCCATGAATCTTCACACATGATAGCTCATTTCTGAGAACACTTTTTTAAAATGCGGTCAAAACGCCGGGAATGACCGTTCCTAGTTAGTGGTTGAATCTTGGAAAACTTTTGATGTTTCTCTAATTAAATAGATACTTATGTACCTAGAAATGATTTTTGGAAAAAATAAAGAGCAAACTATGAGGCAGCTGCAGTTCAAATTTGACCCGCTTCCAGCTGAATCGGTGGAAATTTGTCTTTTTCATCAGAGGTGGATCGAAACTTTTTACACCAAATCATTTGGTCAATTGTGCATTAAATATGGCCTAGTAATTTAGAAAAATGATTTGGTCCAATTTTGCAAGAATTATTTGGTAGGTCCTTCACAAAAAAACCTCATTTGGGGCACTCGAAAAAATGGAAAATGTTTTTTTTGCCAAAAAACTCATTTCTCATGGCACCTTTTTAAAGATATTTATCTCATTTCATGTTTATTATTTTTCCTGGAAACTTGTCCACATTTGGTGACAAAGTGAGAAGGTTTTACATTTTCTTGTTGAATTTCTTGGGTCATAAAATAGCTAACATGATTTTAACACATTATTTTTAGTCAACTACGACCAATTTAGATGGTCATAATGTCTTACTGCACTCTGATTGGTCCGTGGACGTCTCACGCGGATCATGCATCGCACACCGTCGGATGCTCGCGGATCCAACGGCAGTCCTTGACCCTTTCACACCAACCCCGAAACCCTAGCTATGTCCTCATGTTCATTTTCCATCCACCCTCCCGTCTCCTTTCTTTCCCTCTCCTCCTCTCCCCTTCCAGATCCGGTGGAGCTCCTCTCCATCCTCACCGCATCGCCACCCCTCCCCTTCCTCTCGCGACGCATCTGTCATCTTCTCTCTCACGACGCTGCACCCTCCCATTCCTTCTCCACACAAACCAATCCAAGACTCGAAACAATCGTCCTCTCCCCCCTCATTCGATCGATCCCGATCTCTTCGGCGGGGCTGGCGGCGGTGGGAGCGCGGGGCCGCTGCAGGGCAGGGGAGAAGAAAGCAGGGCAGGGGAGCCGCCGCGGCCCAGCCGCCGCGACCTCCCGCTAAAAAATCCCCCACACCCCACCCCCGGCGCCACTCCACCCCCTCCGCCGCGCCCGAGCCCGCATGAGCCGGGTTGTCCCGTCGCATCCAGATCCCTCCGCCGCCGCCCCGTCCTCCTCTCCCCTCGCCTCCGCCACCCACCTCTCTGTCCCAGATCAGATCCAGCACGCCCCCAACCGCATCCATAGCCCACGCCGCCGCGGCTCCCAATACCTCCCACGCAGCCGCCACCGATGCCTCCTGGACAGCCACCTCGAAGGGACAATGACGGCGACTAGGACATCTTCCTCCCCCAGCGACGGCGACGTTCTTCGCCACCGTCGTGGTCGGGCTGCGGCGACCAGCAGAGAAACTCCTCCGGCAGAGGGGGAGTCCTCCCTTGCTTCCTTGTCCACCACGAAGCACACACAGGCAGGGGAGGAGCCGCAGCGTCCAACCTCCACCGCCGCCTGAAGCCGGCAAATCATCTGACGCTTGAGTGCCTTCTCTCCTTCTCCCTCCTCTGCTTCTTCCTTCTCCCCCGAACTGATGTGTGATGTGCACGCAGTGGCAGTTGAAGAGGCCAGGCCATGGAGAGGCTGCAGGGCCATGGACATGCCAGAGAGGAGGACATTCTTGGATGATGTAGAAGCTGCGGGAGAGGAGGGCTCTGACCTTGATGGATGCCATGCAATGGTAGGTAGCTCTCTCTCTCTCCCCTCTCCTTCCTCTTTGTGCAAGTAAGCAACCCTGAAGATCAATCTACCCAGTTGGATTACATCTGCAACCTATCATTTACTACTTCTAAAGAATAGCAGGAATGCATGATTCGTCTCACGCTTACAATATATCTCATTTTGTTTGATATTTGGTTTTTCATGTGGTGTTTATGAAACATTTATGCTGATAATGCAAATGCTAACTAGTTGCCATCCGGTTGATTGCTTATTTTATTCAGGTCGGCAAGGCAGCCAGTGGGACGGAGGCGATGAACTCTGCTGCAGCCACGGCCGGCTGTGCTTCTGCCTTCGTGGTGGCCTTGGACTTGTGATTGTGGTGTTGTGCTTTGACCAGTGGCATGATTTACACACTATGCCAATGTTAGGTTTAGGGAAATATGTATTGTTGCTCCTGATTGAACCAGTTGACCAGTACATTGCAGCTAGAACAAGAATATAACTATTTCTTTGCTACCTCCCAGCCTTTCTGTTGATCTTTTCAACACGATTTTCTGATAATTGGAAACCAACAACAATTGCACTAAAAATATTATAGTGAAACCATATTATGTCTGAAATAGTAAACAGATTGACACATCCGGAAGCTTAAAGCTAGTCATGCTTTTTCATTCAACTTTTTCCCTTGCAACTTGCAAGATAGTAAAATTTATCCTGATGTGTCTTGATATTGTTCAGCAATTTACAATAGCCTGTATTTATTTAGTTATTGTTAGAAGATAGTATTAGTTTACTAAATTCGAAAAATAGTAAGTAATGCTCACTTTCTTGCTTCTCAACCTTAATTTGTGTAATTTGTTCTGGCCAATAACTAGAGACATGACTTGTCTAAGGATTAGTTTATTAACTAAAGACATCAGGTCGGCGGATAACTAGATACTTGATAGTATTAGATCTTAAGGTTGTATCTAGTTATCTAGTTATTTCTTACTCCTTTTTAACTAGTTTATTAAAAAGTTGACTTTTCAATTGACTTTCAATTTGTGTATCTTGATTAATATGTCGTCAAGTGGGAGGTCTTCTTTCGAGCTGATAGTAGTGCAGTCCTTGCAGTGCGTCGATCGATGACACGACAACACCACAGGAACAGTTTTTTGAGTCCTCTTTTTATCTTCTAAGTGTTTGTTTGATTAGACAGTGTCACTTTTTGTTCTTCGTCTGTTTCCAGTGGCTTAGCATTCATTCAGTGGCCGTCCCTTGTTTCATGTAATTTAGTAGATATATTTCAGCCATGCGCATTTCTTTTACTGCAGAACTGAACAGTGTATGGTCTAAGAGTTTCAGTTCTTGTTTGCCATGCATGTAGCTATGGTCCTATCATGGTTTCAATGGACAATTGCATGGAATGGTTCCTCTAGTTAGAGCAATCCTTTCTTTTGCTTGATAGTGCCTTTTTAATCGAAAACTCAAAACGGTGCCCGGGCTCATCTGCTCCCTCTCAGCAAAAAATTCAAAACAAATACTAGAAAAATTCAAAAAAATCCAATTTTTTTGTGGTGGTAGATAATTTGACGCGTGAGGTGCGCAGCAAAATTCAACTTATTTGGACATCTGAGCAGCTCTCGGCAAAAAAGACAAATCGGGTCAAAACAGTGCATGAACAGTACACATTTTTACAGACCCTGATTTTGTCTTTTTTGCCGAGAGCTGCTCAGATGCTCAAATGAGTTGAATTTTGGTGCGCACCTCACGCGTCGAATTATCTACCACCACAAAAAAATTTGGATTTTTTTGAATTTTTCTAGTATTTTTTTTGAATTTTTTCTAAGCGGGGGTGCAGATGAGCCCGGGTGCAGATTAGCCGCACCCCTTTTTAATAGACTAGTTAAAAAGGAGAAAGAAATAACTAGATAACTAGATACAACCTTAAGATCTGATTTATGTAATACTATCTAATACACAAATATCTAGATAGTGCCTTTTCAATCTGATTTATGTAATACTATCTAATACACAAATATCTAATACACAAATACCAAAAAGTCAATTTGTGTATTAAATAGTGCCTTTTCAATTTGTGTAATTTGTTCTGGCCAATAACTAGAGACATGACTTCTCAACCTTAATTGCATGGACTAGTTTTTGTGTAATTTGTGTAATTTGTGTATTTCAGAGCAAGTATTAGTTTATTAACTTGAGACGTAACTCTTTCTTGGTGTTCCAAATGTGTTGATATGTATTACTTGTCTAAGATCTGATCTAGAACTGAATTGCTCCTCGGTTTTGTTGTGGGCGTATGCTCCGTGGTCAATGATTGCGTGTTGTATACATATTAAAACCAAAAATAGGAACATTTTCAGTCATGCAGATTAGAAATGAATTCTGCTCTGCTTTGCTGTAGGTGTATGCTCTTATTGCTGAATACTTTCGTGGTTGTCGGTGTCAAAACCGGCGGATCTCGGGTAGGGGGTCCCGAACTGTGCATCTAGGCGGATGGTAACATGAGACAAGGGACACGCTGTTTTACCCAGGTTCAGGCCCTCTTGATGGAGGTAAAACCCTATGTCCTGCTTGATTGATATTGATGATGTGGGTATTACAAGAGTAGATCTACCACGAGATCAAGGAGGCTAAACCCTAGAAGCTAGCCTATGGTATGATTGTTGTTCGTCCTATGGACTAAAGCCATCCGGTTTATATAAACACCGGAGAGGGCTAGGGTTACATAGAGTCGGTTACAATGGTAGGAGATCTACATATCCGTATCGCCAAGCTTGCCTTCCACGCCAAGGAAAGTCCCATCCGGACACGGGACGAAGTCTTCAATCTTGTATCTTCATAGTCTTGGAGTCCGGCTGATGATGATAGTTCGGCTATCCGGACACCCCCTAGTCCAGGACTCCCTTAGTAGCCCCCGAACTAGGCTTCAATGATGACGAGTCCGGCACGTATATTGTCTTCGGCGTTTGCAAAGCGGGTTCTCCTCCATATTCCATGTGTTTGCCGAATAGTGTCCGGCTTCCTTATAAATGTTGCGCTCCTTGGCTTCTACGTCCAATAATGGCCCTCTTCCACGTGTCGTATGAATGCGAAAAGCCAGGGGATTTTTACGTTTTACCCCCTAGCTGCGCGAATAAGTTGCCTATAAGAGAGGCGAGGACCCAGATCCGAATCACACCATCCTCCTTCCGCAAGTACTCATCAAAGCGCATCTGACAAAAATCCATTCCAACATGGACAGTCGACGCGGCTCCTCCTCTCGCGCTCCCAGTCCTCAGCCAGGAGATTGGAGGAGATGTTTAGTCCCGCATAGCGAGTTAGTGACGCTCCAAGCAGAGGGATACCTTCCCCCAGCCTTTATGGTTCCGGTTCGAGCCGGACTGGCCACCTACAAGGGTGGGAAGCAGGCGGAGAGAGTCCCCAATCCCTCCAAAGGAGAGCGGGTATGCTTCGTCCCCTACCTAATAAGGGGACTCGGATTTCCCATACATCCGTTTCTCCGGGGGCTCCTGGAGTTCTATGGACTCCAACTTCACCACCTCACACCTGCCTCCATCTTGCACATCGCGAGCTTTGTAGCTCTTTGCGAGCTGTTCTTGGGCATCGAGCCCTATTTTGCGCTGTGGAAGAGATTGTTTTGCCTCGTACCCCTTTCTCACGAGGGGTCGATATATCAAGTGGGCGGAGCCGAAATATGGCGCATCGCCGGGACCGGATATCTATCCGGAACCCCGAAGAAGGCGTCCGAAGACTGGCCTTCAGAGTGGTTCTATATGGAAGACGCCCCGCTGCCGGATCCAGTTCGGATCGGCCTCCCGGAGTTTAGTAACGCTCCTTTGAAGAAACGCCTGAGTTGGCGCCCGTGGAGCCCTCAACGGGAAGATGATAGGAGCGTCCAATATCTGATGGGCCGGATAAGGTTACTGGCCCATTCCGGATTGACCATGATTGGAGTCATGGCCACATGCATTATGCGAGGGGTGCAGCCGCTCCAATATAGGGGCCACCCCATGTGGGATTTCAATGGGGAGAATGACACCACCCGTCATGGCCGCAAGGGGCCGGGATCGACTGACGATCTGGTGAAGATCCTGTCCGGCTTGTACAAGGGGGAGAAGGAGGACTTCCTCCGCACGAATCCATTGAATGGATTCTCCATGAATAACCCTCGGAGCAGGGTAAGCGGACGTTTATATATCCGATCTGTGCTTTCAAAGTTAAGTGTCTTACTTTATGATTTCGACGCAGGAACTGCGCCGGGATGTGGAGGGCATACAAAGCCCGACTCCACAACCCGAGGATCCGGGAAGATCCCTTGATCCGGCCTCCGGAGAGGATCCGGACATAAAGGTGGAACTGATTGATGGGGTGTTCCACCAACTCAGCATAGACAATGCTCTAGTCGCCATTACGGCTGACTACCCCGGTTTATCTCCGGCTTCCCAGGTGAGTACGACCGAAGTCCTGACACCACTACTTTTTTAATGCTTATTTCTAACCACCGTATACCAACGGTGCTTCGCAGGAGGTGCCTTTATGGCGGGAAGCCGAGCCCGCGGCGACTGACCAACTAGGGTCAGTGCGGCCCAGCAGGCGGAAGAGGAGTGCGGCGCGAATCGAAACGTCGCCGCAAAGGTATGGCGCGCCATTGTCTTTAAGGGAAAGACTCCTGGGAGGTATATTAATGCTCATGATTCTTCCAGGAGAAAGAGCGCTCGCCGGACTGTGCCCGGAGAGGTTGCCAACCAAGCCTCCGCCAGCCAGGCTCCAACACCTGGTCCGGAGGGGGAGGCGAGCGCAAGGCGCGAGCCGGATGCTCCTCCAACGGAGGATGCCAACAGGCTGTCCGCCACCAGGTCTGAGGTGGAGAGCACCATGAATCACAGGCGCCGCCGGACAGTTCTTCGTGATGCGTGTTTCTCCCCAGAGGCGTTGAATGCCTTTAATGCGGGAGACGCGCACCTCTGTGCTGCTCAAGATGGTTTAACCAGAGCCACGGAGCAGTATGTGAAAGACATACGGGTGAGGAATTTTAATAGTTATATATGCCAGTAGCCCTTGAGACTTAAATTAGTTAAACTAACTGATTTAAGAATCATTTGTTATGCAGGATCTTACGGAGAAGAATACCCACCTGTCCCGGGAGCTTCAAGAATGCAAGTCCCAACTTGAGGCCGCACTAGCCGCCGCCGGGGGAGCCACAGAGACCCCCTATGGTAATACATATTTCGAAAAGATAAGTAGTTTATGAAGTGCGGCGTGTGCGTTTAGTCTGACAATAACATTGCAGAGGGTGCCGGACTAGATCCGGACAAGCAACATGTGCTGCGCCAGATGAAGGCCGACAAGAAGGTGCTTATGAGGGTGCAGCGGGAGAGGAACAAACTCCAAGATGCCAACACCCAGCTGGGCGAAGAACTAAAAGATGTTCGGGTCCAGCTGTCTAACTCCGTAAAGGAGAATCGACGGCTTCGTCGCAACATTTACAGTAAGAGCTTGAGCAAACTCTTTTGAAAAGAAGAGTTCGGCGAGGAAGTCGATTGACAGAAATGTGTCCGTAGGTGTGCTCACGGGTCGTCCGGCGGAGGAAATGCCTGGTTCCATAGGTGACCTTCTTCCCGAGCTGCTGCAACTGCACGAACATGTCCGGAAGGCAATGAGCGGCGTCGTTCAGGCCTTATGGCCATCCGTCTCCCTACTCGAGGGTCTTGGAGGGCTTGCTGAGAAGCTTCAGGGAGTACGGTAGCGCTTCCGTCTGTGGAAGATATCGGTCTGCCGTCAAGGCGCCAGGGAGGCCTGGGCCATGGTGAAGACGCGGTACACGAAGGCTGATCCAAACCACATGGCCGAGGTCTGACCTGTGGGGCCCGATGGGAAGGAGATCCCTGTGAGCCTGATGTACGACCAAGTAGAGTTGGCCGCGAAATATTCCCAACAGGACTATAAACTAGACAGCCTGTTAGATGGGATTGAAGAGGAGTACAATCAGTCAGTTTGACGATGTAATTTAAAATGACATGTAAAATGCCTTCTAGCCGGATTGTAGATCGTTTGTCTTTGCGGACCTTTTTGCTTCAACCTCGGGACCCAACAGTCCGGAGTGTGTCCAAATGCCCTCACGGTTATACAAAAACCGGTGCATGCATGAAGACCAGGCGTAGGGGTCATAAGTGCTTTATCAGACAAGTGCCCAACTAGCTATGTTATATTACATGGTTAGTAAGAAACATCTTCCAGGGAGAATAGTTCCGTTAGGGGTTCCTTTCCCTGGGAGGCATGCCCTAAAGTGCATGTCCGGACTGCGAAAAGAGCAGAAAAAGCATTTGGGGGCAGATAAATAAATAAGTAATAAATCATCTTTCAAGTCACCGACCGAATATTCCCTTAAGAACGCTAGCCTTTGGCTTCACCCAGTCTGAGGTACACATCCGGCTGACCCGGCAGTAACAATCGCAGAGGTGCTCCCTTTACCTCCTAGACGAACAATCGGGAACGTAGGGGTAAGCACAGGAGCCAGGCAACCCGGCTTGGCCAAAACTTAAGTCATATCGATGCATATAATGGTGAGTAAAAGGTACATGCGGAAGTATGACACATGTGTTGGGCATGAAGCCCGTATAAATAAGCTTCTGTTAAAGAAGCCCCCAGGTATAACGAGTGCGAGTAGCACATCAAGTGTGTGCGAACAATGCGCAGATCAGCACTCAAAGGCTTTTACTGAAAGAGGGAGGAAAAAAAGGAGGGAAACAAAAGACAGCGAAAAAATATGAAAGGTGGACGGAGGAAGGAGACGAACTCTGAGTCCGGCGCTAGGCGTAGAATCTTCGGAGACGGGTTGCGTTCCATGGGTTCGGCTCGAGTCGGTTGTCAGATGCGTTGCGTAGACGGTATGCACCGCCGGTAAGGACTTGCTCGATGATGAAGGGACCTTCCCATTTGGGCTTAAGTTTGTCCTTTTTCTTGTCCGACGGGCGTAGAACTAGCTCGCCAACATTGTAAGTTTTGGCCCGTACTTCTCTGATTTGATATGTTCGAGCCTGCTGCTGATAGAATGCGGAACGGGATTTTGCCACGTCGTGCTCCTCCTCTAAGGTGTCCAAACTATCCCGCCGATCCAACTCGGCTTCTCTTTCTTCGTACATTCGCACGCGAGGTGAGTCATGAATTATATCGCAGGGCAAAACTGCCTCTGCGCCGTATACCATAAAAAATGGTGTGAATCCGGTAGTGCGGTTTGGCGTGGTCCGCAGCCCCCAGAGTATGGAGTCGAGCTCCTCTACCCAATGCGTGTTAGATTCCGTGAGGGACCGCACTAATCTGGGTTTAATGCCGCTCATGATTAGACCATTTGCTCGTTCGACTTGACCGTTAGTTTGAGGGTGATAGACTGAAGCGTAGTCGAGCTTGATGCCCATGTTTTTGCACCAGAGTTTAACCTCGTCGGCCGTGAAATTCGTGCCGTTATCAGTGATGATGCTGTGGGGGACGCCAAAACGGTGTACTACCCCGGATATGAAGTCTATCACAGGTCCGGATTCTGCCGTTTTAACCGGCTTGGCCTCTATCCATTTGGTGAATTTGTCCACCATGACCAATAAGTATTTTTGCTTGTGGGTTCCCCCTTAAGGGGTCCAACCATGTCAATCCCCCAGACCGCGAACGACCAAGTGATGGGTATAGTTTTGAGGGCGGTGGGTGGCATGTGGCTTTGATTAGCAAAGAGCTGGCAGCCGACGCATCGTTGGACTAAGTCCTGAGCATCTGCCCTAGCTGTCGGCCAATAAAATCCTGTACGGAAGGCCTTGCCTACAAGGGCCCGAGCTGCAGCATGGTGCCGGCCGAGTCCGGCGTGAATTTCAGCTAGGAGATTTCGCCCTTCCTCTTCGGAGATACACCTTTGAAGGACTCCGGTTGTGCTTTTCTTATAAAGTTCTCCCTCATGGACCTTGTAGGCTTTAGATCGCCGAACTATGCAGCGGGCCTCATTTTGGTCTTCGGGAAGTTCCTGCCTAATTAAGTAGGCTAGGAATGGTTCCGTCCACGGGGCAATTACTGCCATTATTTCGTGGGCTGAAGGTGTTATTTCATTGGCTGAGCCACCGATTGTGTTAGAATGTTCCGTGTTGGGTGGTGCAGTTGGTTCCGGGTTGTTGTTTCCGGACTCCTCTTCCCATAATACGGATGGCTTAAAGAGCCGCTCCAGGAAGATGTTTGGAGGGACGGCGTCGCGTTTTGCGCCGATGCGTGCCAACACGTCTGCTGCCTGGTTATTATCCCGGGCTACATGGTGGAATTCAAGTCCTTCGAACCGAGCTGACATTTTTAGGACGGCGTTACGGTAGGCTGCCACTTTCGGATCCTTGGCGTCAAAGTCTCCATTTACTTGGGATATTGCGAGGTTTGAATCCCCGCGCACCTCTAGGCGTTGAATACCCATGCAGATTGCCATCCGGAGACCATGTAGAAGGGCCTCGTATTCGGCTGTGTTGTTGGAGTCCATGTACATTATTTGAAGTACGTATTGGACTGTGTCTCCGGTTGGGGACGTCAAGACGACGCCAGCCCCCAAGCCGGCCAGCATTTTGGAGCCGTCGAAATGCATGATCCAATTGGAGTATGCGCCGTACTCTTTAGGGAGTTCGGCTTCGGTCCATTCGGCGATGAAGTCAGCCAAAACTTGCGACTTTATAGCTCGCCGTGGTTTGTAGGTTATGTCAAATGGTAAGAGCTCAATGGCCCATTTTGCAATCCTGCCCATTGCGTCGCGGTTGTTTATAATGTCGTTGAGAGGTACTTCGGAGGCCACTGTTATGGAACACACTTGAAAGTAGTGTCGCAGCTTCCGGGATGCCATGAACACCACGTACGCTATGTTTTGATAATGTGGGTACCGGGACTTGCATGGAGTTAAGACAGTGGATACGTAGTACACTGGTTTTTGAAGAGGGAATTTGTGCCCTTCTGTTTCTCGTTCGACGACGAGTACCGCGCTGACAACTTGATGTGTTGCTGCGATATATAATAACATCGGTTCGCCCAGGTTGGGCGCGGCCAGGACCGGATTTGTTGCCAATATGGCCTTAATTTCTTCGAGTCCGGCCGTGGCAACATCTGTCCATTCGAAGTGTTCGGTGCACCGAAGGAGGCGATAGAGGGGCAGTGCCTTTTCTCCCAAACGGGAGATGAAGCGGCTTAGAGCCGCCACGCATCCAGTTAGTTTTTTTTTGTTTGAGGTCTGTTGGGGTATCCAATTGTGATAGAGCTCGGTTCTTGGCTGGGTTTGCTTCAATTCCTCTACCGGATACAATGAAGCCCAAGAGCTTTCTGGCTGGTACGCCGAAAACACATTTTTCCGGGTTGAGCTTAATGTCATATGCTCGGAGGTTGTCGAATGTAAGCCTCAAATCGTCTACTAGAGTTTCGACGTGTTTGGTCTTAATGACCACATCGTCTATGTATGCCTCCACTATTTTTCCTATCTGGGTAGCCAGACATGTCTGAATCATGCGCTGATATGTTGCGCCGGCGTTTTTGAGTCCGAAGGGCATTGTGTTGAAGCAGAATGGTCCGTATGGAGTAATGAATGCCATGCGGCCTGGTCTGTTTCCGCCATCTTGATTTGATGGTATCCGGAGTATGCGTCGAGGAAGCACAATGAGTCGTGCCCTGCAGTAGCATCGATGATTTGGTCGATGCGGGGGAGGGGGAAAGGATCCTTTGGACAAGCCTTGTTAAGGTCTTTGAAATCGACACAAAGGCGCCAGGATTTGTCCTTTTTTGGTACCATTACCAGGTTTGCTAGCCAGTCCGGATGTTTTATATCTCTGATGAATCCGGCTTCTAAGAGTTTGGCTAGCTCCTCTCCCATTGCCTGTCTTTTGGGTTTGGAAAATCGCCGAAGAGCCTGTTTGACTGGCTTGAATCCTTTTAGGATATTTAGGCTGTGCTCTGCCAGCCTGCGTGGGATTCCTGGCATATCTAAAGGGTGCCAGGCAAAAATGTCCCTATTTTCCCGAAGGAATTCTCGTAGTGCGGCTTCTACATTAGGGTTTAATTGTGCCCCAATGGAGGCCGTCTTTGTGGGGTCCGTTGGATGGACCTGGAATTTGACTATTTCGTCTGCTGGTTTAAAAGAGGTGGACTTAGATCTCTTATCGAGTATCACATCGTCCCTATTCACCGTGGAGCGCAGCACAGTGAGTTCCTCTGCCACTAGGGCTTCGGATAGTGCCTCTAGGGCTAGTGCAGCTGTCTTATTTTCAGCGCGGAGTGCTATATCTGGATCACTGACAAGAGTGATGATTCCATTGGGCCCGGGCATTTTAAGCTTCATGTACCCGTAATGGGGTATAGCTTGGAAAATTGTGAATGCCTCTCGCCCTAACAAGGCGTGATATCCGCTACCGAACGGGGCCACTTGGAACGTGACCTCCTCGGACCTGTGATTGTCCGGTGAGCCGAACAGTACATCTAGTGTGATTTTTCCTGTGCAGCGTACTTCCCGACTAGGGATTATTCCTCTAAAGGTTGTGCTGCTTCGCTCAATGCGGCTCCAGTCTATTTCCATTTTTTGGAGGGTTTCCTCGTAGATGAGGTTTTATCCGCTGCTGCCATCCATGAGTACCTTGGTAAGACGAAAGCCGTCCACTATCGGACTGAGGACCAATGCGGCTGGTGCTCGGGCTGTTCGGAATTGAGGTTCGTCACTGGCATTGAAGGTGATAGCCGTGTCGCTCCATGTATTTGTTGTTGCTACTTGGTAGACTTCGGCGAGGCTGTGGATTGTTCGTTTCCGCATATTATTTGATGCGAAAGTCTCGAAGACTGTTAATACCGCACTGGTACTGTTGGGCTGGTTACCCGGGGCTAGAAAACCTTCGCCACTTTTGGCCACCTGTCGTAGTATCCAACATGCTCGAAGGCTATGTGTTGGAGTGGCGCCCTCTGTACTATGGATTTTACAGGGTTCGTTGAGCCATCCCTCCAGTTCCGTGCCCTTTAGGGGGTTTTTGCTTTTTGGTTTTTGACCCAGGTGCTTGAGTATGATGCACCCTTTTATTTTGAACTAGGGTTATGTTCAGGGCCGGGTTGTCCCAAAACCTGGTTTCGGTTTTCCAGGCATTCTCCATCGCACAGTATTTTTGTACTATGGTCGCCAGGTCGGCGAAGCGTGTAACTTCGCGACGACTTATGGCGTTCATAATTCCCTTGTTCGTGCAATTGTTGCAGAAAATTGAGATTGCGCTTTCCTCACGGCAGTCCTTTATCCTGTCCATAACCAGGAGGAATCTGGCCCAGTAATGATGTACTGTTTCATCGGGCTCTTGCCGTATTTGAGATAGATCGCTTATGTTTGGGTGGGCGGGCGGAATTAAATTCGGAACCCCGCCCAATCTGAGGCTCAAAGGCCGAGAAGTTTCCGGATTTGGAAGCTTGGATTGCTGGATGTTATCCAACAAATCTGGTATGATGCCTGACTTTAGGTTCAGTACTTGATTGACGTCCGTCCCTCCGCGGGAATCCGGCATGGAGGGATCAGGAATCCGGACATAACTGGTCTTTAACATAGAAGAAGAGTCGCCGCGTTGTTCCTCTACCACAACAACGTGGTGGGTAGCCTGGGGGGAGTTAATTTCTCTCAGATCGGTTTTAAGCCCAATCTGATCATAGTCTGTAGTGACTCCCAGGGCGGCGATGCGATCCAAGAGCTCATTTACAGAGGAGAGCTCCATCGGATCTAGCTGCTCGGCGAATTCCGAGTTGACGTGAAGATCACTTTTGATGACTTGAGAGGTCATTGTCGGAGCGGTGGCCGAACAGGCGGTCATAAGAAAACCACCTAGCTGGATAGTTTGGCCGGTGGCCAAAGCTCCCTTGGCGACGGCGCCGTCTTTAAAGACGGGAAAAGGCATCCCTCCTGATTGCGACGGCACAGAGGAACTCTCAATGAAAGCACCAATGTCGGTGTCAAAACCGACGGATCTCGGGTAGGGGGTCCCGAACTGTGCGTCTAAGCGGATGGTAACAGGAGACAAGGGACAGGATGTTTTACCCAGGTTCGGGCCCTCTTGATGGAGGTAAAACCCTATGTCCTGCTTGATTGATATTGATGATGTGGGTATTACAAGAGTAGATCTACCACGAGATCAAGGAGCCTAAACCCTAGAAGCTAGCCTATGGTATGATTGTTGTTCGTCCTATGGACTAAAGCCATCCGGTTTATATAGACACCGGAGAGGGCTAGGGTTACATAGAGTCGGTTACAATGGTAGGAGATCTACATATCCGTATCGCCAAGCTTGCCTTCCACGCCAAGGAAAGTCCCATCCGGACACGGGACGAAGTCTTCAATCTTGTATCTTCATAGTCTTGGAGTCCGGCTGATGATGATAGTTCGGCTATCCGGACACCCCCTAGTCCAGGACTCCCTCAGTGGTATTGTGATGTTACATTACACCTGGCATAACGTGACAGAGAGCTCATGAGTTACAACAAAGTAATCTTAGTTCTTAGTCTGTGTTATTTCAATATAAGTAATCTTCTGTACAATTAAAAACTGATGCATGTGCTACTACCAGTAGTGTTTGTCATTTTGTTTTCCTCTACCAACTGTCAATTAATTCCCTGGTTACTACTATTTAGGGGATGTTACTGTTTTAAGTTTCTATACTACTGTTTGTGCTGCTGCTGTTTTGTCGGTGTTATGCATATAGGCATGGGAGATGCTATCCTAGAATTATGCACTGCTTGAGCTCATATATCTCCATTTAACTACTGTGGTTTATGTTTCTGGCTTGGTGATATAGGGATGCTATCCTAGAATTATGCACTGCTTGAGCTCATATATCTCCATTTAACTATTGTGGTTTATGTTTCTGGCTTGGTGATATAGGAATAGGTGCTTGCTATGTCTTGTGTAGTGGTCTAATTACTTTCTAATAGATACACATGTACTGGCTATTTATAGTGCTTCATTTGCTACCGCTCCTCCAGGCTCTGCACCGTGCCGAGACATACGCGTCCCGACTCTCCCTCCTCCCTGACGGGCTCTCATCCAAGCAGGAGATAGCCGCGTCCCCGACGGCTGCTGCTGGACCCGACCCCTCCTCATTGCCTGGATGTATCTCGACACCCTCATTGTCGACGGCGTCCGCGTCGACAGCTACCTCACCAGGTCCCTCAATCTGCCTATGGCAAGTACCGTTGCTTACATTTTTCATCTACCCATAGTGTACAATCTTTAACTGTACTGGATTGTTGCAGATTCGTGTTGGACGAGGGCAAGTACCCTGTCAACGCCCCACTCAAGGAGACCGTCGCCAGCATCCAGTCCCAGGTCACCAAGATTGAGGACGGCATGAAGGTCTGGTTCTGTGTGTCTTCATTAGTCCGGTTATTCTTCATACTGACCAAATTGATATGAAGATAGCATTGAGTTTAATCCAGTAAGAGTTCATTCTGTATGTATGAGAGTCCTTGTATAACAACTGGATAGCACAAACCTCGTCTATTTTTACGTCTAGTCCTTTCATGTCTGCTCGCTCTCACATTTGTTGAAATGTACTTAATGGCTCACCACACCCCCTGATTACATGGTGCTTTTTTTGGCAGCAACAATGCAGGGGTGATGGCAACACCTTTCTCCCTCAAAGGATGGCAAGATTGCAACCAACCATGTCGGTATGGCTACAAACTCACATCTACCTTTTACTAGCTGATGATGAACCATTTATATACCCTGATTACATCTCTTCAACAGGGAGATAGATAAATCCTTCACTTGTTATTGTGTCATCTGCTTATTACTTCTTCTATTAATCGCCTAGTGCTCTTGTTAGTGAGATTCATCTAGTATTTTTTTTGCAAAGCACGGAATGGTTTTGAGTAGTTGATCATTGCCTGATGAACCTTCATGTTGTTAGCTTGCACTACAGTAACCAGATGCAATCCATTTTTATTAAATGCATTCTGGTTAGGATTTTGTCGTGGCTATTCTGTTTCCTATAGATCTAGGTCTGGTCACTACTGAAATTTTATTCTAGGACTTCATCATGTGATTATTAGTTATTTTTAACCAATGCTAGTCCTAGCATGTGTACACTCTAATCTCTAATGATGTTTGTCTTTGTGTTCAGGAGCTCGAGGTCTACAAAATTTGAAGTTCAAAACCATATAGCTCTACTCAGCAAAGAGTCGTCTCTTCTGTTTGATTTTAATAGAATGTAAATATTGCAATATTGTAATAGTAGGCATATCTGGGTTGTAATAACTATGTATAGATTGTAGTAGACTTAGTGTTTTTTGACGTACTACATCTGTAGACTTAGTGTTATTTGACGTACTACATCTGTACTGTTCCGTTTGGAATATTGATTATGTATGTGATTTGAAAACGTGTGGAATGGAAACCTGACTTGTGGGATCCACTTATGAAAATAATCTGAGCATTTTTGAAATTTCTGTCAAGTGGGCCCAATGTGTGAGAAGATGACAAGTGGGACCAGCTCCAAAATATAATGGCCGAAACAATGTTAAAAGGCCCAATGTGTGAGAAGATGACAAGTGGGACCAGCTCCAATATATAATGGCCCAAACAATATTAAAAGGCCCTGGCACAGAAATAAATAAAAGGCTGAAATGGGCTTGGCCCGTGTAACTTACAGGAAAAAATATATTAAAAAGGCTGAATTAATGGGCTCGGCCCATCTAAAGCATCGAAATGGACTGGGCTGATTCTAAGTAACGACCTTTTGAATTGGTCGCAATTGTGCCACGTCAGATTGCCACGTCGGATCCGACGTGGCCTGGGTAGACAGCCAGTGACCAAAACAAAAGGTCATGGGTTCAACGACTTTCTGTTTTGGTCGTAAACGTCTACGACCTTCTCACAGAGAAGGTCGCTATAGTCAGTTTACGACCCTCAGCTTTTGACCTTTTGTTTTTGGTCACAAAAAGATCGCAAATGAAAAACCATGACCTTTCAGTGACCAATAGTGGTGGTGACAAGTTGACATATTTCTTGTAGTGTATCAGCTCACATCCTCCTCTACCTCGTCGGCGGCAAGCCGGTGGTGGTCTCCTTGGCTCCTTCCCGACTAGCTCGTGCGACGAGGTGGTTCATTTTTTAAATAGATGTTAGCTTTCATTTGCTAGTAAATTTGTGCTACATCCCAATTTTACTATCATGTAGATTTGTGTTGCATCTCTCTAATTATGTTTTCTTGTTCATGTCGAGTGAATGATGCATTTTAACAACTCTAATTTGAGGGTTTGTTGCTACGGTTCTAGGTGTTTTGGTACTCTAATTTGAACATTTTTTTCACTGATTAGTATTCAGGAGGATCAAGCTGGAAGGTTGAGGTTTTGGCTATGCAGAAATGATTTGTTTTATGTTTTAAATCCACTTGATGATGCATTCTTAGTTAATAAAAATGCCTTTTTATATCAAGAAAAAAGGTAGAGTTGATCAATATCATCTCCTCTTGGAGAATTCACTAAAGTCATGATCTGATGGAAATAAAGGGAAGCTTTGATTGAAATGGGTGGAAATGTAATTTGGAAAATCGATGCTATCCCCAGGCAACCGACAAATAGCGAATGCGCCAAAATAATGACCTATCAACCATGGACCAAGACACGGCGTGTAGAGTTGGTGAACATGACTTGTTGACTAGGAGTACATCTGATTCCTACTCGTCATTCAGGACAGGAGTTATCTTCAGAGCCACCGCATTGATCCGTATGTGGTCATCACCTCAGCGTGAGGACATTGGTGGCTCATGACCTTTGGGTGCAACCGTATGGAGATGGTTTCACAGGCGTTATTCAACCGGCATGTCACTAATAGATTGCGTGGTTAAGTCATGTAATCTTATGTTTGTACCCACCATTTGTGGTGTTTTCTTTTTCTTTTTGTCATTTTAGTTGATACTATGTATATTTCAAACCTATTTATTTTTCTTTTAATAAAATTGGTTGTGTGCATCATGATGATGCATAGGCTGGGGTCATTGCCTTTTTCTAAAGAAAAAATAAAAGGACGGGAGTACAATGATTCAGTCTGATTCGTACTCGCGTCATTCAGAAAGTCATATCGACAGTTCATACTCGTGTCATTCAGGAGTACCATGATGCCATGTTGGTTCATTCGTTCAGCTGGAGCCACTGAGCACCAGGCAGCCATGGCAATGGAACTGGAAAGCCCTGCCACGACTCTCCTCGTGGCCGTGGGGCTCCTCATCCACCTGGCCGGATCCAGTCCCCCGCCGACTCCTGTGGTCTGCGCCCGCGGCACGTCCGACTACACGGTCACCAATGCGTACGGCTCCTTCCCAGACTGCGCCACCTGCCGCGCGGCCAGCGTCACGTACCCGAGCACCGAGGAGGAGCTGGTCGCGGCCATGGCGGCCATGGCGGCGGTCGGGCGCAAGGTTAAGGTGGCCACCAGGTACTCCCACAGCCTGCCCAAGCTCGCGTGCCCCGGCGGTCGCGACGGCACCATCCTGTTAGAGTTGTATTAAGTGATGTCTTCTGGCCTTTTACATTCTAATCTCTTGACATCCTTTTGAAGACTTTTGGCATTCTCATATATGTGTATATATGTTGGCATTGGCCTCCTAATAATATAAGCTGCATATTTCCAATATGGTATCGGAGCTCTAGGTTTTTTTCGCACGCGCACTCGTGCTCTCCCTGATCGAAAATTCCCGTCGTCTCTGTCCAGCCGATTGCTGTTCCTAATCCCCTGTGCACATGCCCATGCCGCCGTAACTCCCCTGCCTAGATCGAGTCGCCCTGATTTTCTCCACTAAGAACGCCCAGATCCTAATCCCATTCGATCCGTCGGCCGCCACTAACCTGATTCCCGCCGCCGGCCGCCTCCAGATTGGGCGGTGGCTCGCCCGCCTCGTCTTGGCTGGCCCTGGCCTGGTTGGGTGTCCTCTGCACACCCCGCTGCTGGCCGCCGGCTCCTGGCCTAGTTTGGCCTCGCGTGGCACCCGCGGCTACGGATTTCTCCGACGGCCGTCGCGCCGCGACGTCTCAGCCGGCCGCTACTTCCTCCCGGCCGCGGCCCCGCGACGTCTCAGCCGGCCGCCGCTTCCTCTCGGCCACAGCCCCGCGATCTCTTCGCTGGTCGCCGCCATCGCGCGTTCTGTGGCTGGTTTGAGAGAAGACGAGGGGCACTGGCCCTCGGGTTCGGGTGCTCTTACAAGGACAAGTGGAACTGGGCCTCTGGCTGACTATTGCTGCTTTGTTTCGGCCCACTGGTTGCACGTCGGTTTCCACAGTTTTTGGGCCGATTTCTCTGGTTGTCCCGATCTGCTGCTAGTTCTGGCCGCTCTCATCTTGGCCAGTTGAATCTTGGGTGACTTTTGCTATTCTCAAGACAGAAAAGGAGCACCATGTCTTTGGCGTCATCCGGCTATGCTGCCATTCCGCGCTGCCCGATGATATTCGATGGGGCTAACTATGCTGAGTTCGTTGCCTTTATGCGCATTCACATGCGTGGCATTCGTCTCTGGGGTGTTCTTTCCGGTGAGGTCCCATGTCCTCCGCGCCCAGTGCCTCCTATGGCTCCTACCCCACCGCCGACGCCACCAGCTATTGACGCAGATGCTTCTGATGCTGATAGGGCTGCAGCCAGGGTTGCTGCTGATGATGCAGATGCCGCTTATGACCAGGAGGTCTTGGATTATTCAAATGCTCTTTCTGTTTATCGTGACGATGTGGCTGCTTACACTCAGTGGTGTGATGATGATGCTCGTGCTGTGACTGTTCTCACTTCCAGTGTTTTGCCTCAGTTTGCTTCTGAGTTTATAGGCCTCGGTACTGTCTTTGAGATGTGGACTCATCTTCGTCAGCGCTATCAGCCCTCTGGTGATGCTCTCTACTTGTCTGTGGTCCGTCAGGAGCATGCTCTTCAGCAGGGAGACTCCACTATTGATGAGTTCTACACTCAGAGTTCTGCTATCTGGCGCCAGCTTGACTCCCTTCGCACTACTGTTTGTGGCACTTGCCCGTGTTGCCAGACTGTGAGGTCAGACTTGGAGTTTTAGCGCGTCTATGAGTTCTTGTCACGGCTCCGTGGGGAGTTTGAGCCTCGACGTGCTTAGTTGTTTGCTCGTGGTCGTGTTCCTATTTCTGAGGTGCTTTCTGAGCTTCGTGCTGAGGAGACTCGCCTTCGTGGTGCTGGTTTACTTCAGGTTCCCTTTGTGCTCGCTACTCGAGCTGCTACTCCTCCAGTGTCTTCTCGCTCCAGTGCTCCCCTGCTACTGCCCTATCCTCTGGGGAGTGAGGCCCGCTCTCGTGAAGGCCGCTCTCGTCCTCGTACTCATTGTGACTATTGCAATAGGGATGGTCATCCCGAGTCTGGCTGCTTCAAGAAGAAGCGTGATATGCGTAATAGGGAGCGCAATTCTTCTTCTGGGACTCGTTCTTCTTCCTCGACACCGTCTACTGTCTCCTTGACTGAGCAAGATATTATGAAGCTCAAGCGTCTACTTGCTGCTTCAGGTTCTTCGACGGGTACCGCAGGCTCTGTGACTGGTGCTTCTAGTGCTGAGCGACCACTGTCTATACAGTCAGGTACATCCCCATGGGTTCTGGATTCTGGAGCTTCATTTCATATGTCCTCCTATTCTTCTATCTTGTCCTCTCGTAGATCTCTCGATTTTCCTATTAATGTTCTTACAGCTGATGGTACTCCTCTTCCTATTGCGAGTCGAGGCACTCTTGCCACTTCTTCCTTTTATGTTCCAGATGTTTCTCATGTGCCTCGCCTTACTATGAACCTATTTTCTGCGGGTCAGCTTACTAATTCTGGTTGTCGCGTCATTCTTGATGTTGATTCTTGCACTATCCAAGAACGCCACACGAAGGCTCTGGTTGGTGCTGGCCCGCGCCGCGATGATTCTCAGGGGCTTTGGGAGTTGGACTGGCTTAATGTTACTTCTGCTACCACCACACTCTCCTGTCCATCTGCCTTCGTCGCTTCAGCTACCAACTCCTTCCAGCAGTGGCATCATCAACTTGGTCACCTTTGTGGTTCTCGACTATCGTCTTTAGTTCGTCGTGGTCTTTTGGGGTCTGTCTCAGGAGATGTCTCCTTACAATGTCAGGGTTGTAGGCTTGGTAAACAAGTTCAGTTACCTTATCCTACTAGCGAGTCAGTGTCTCAGCGCCCTTTTGATTTAGTACATTCAGATGTGTGGGGTCCCGCTCCCTTCTCTTCCAAAGGGGCCATCGCTACTATATTATTTTTATAGATGATTTCTCTCGCTACACTTGGATTTACTTCATGTCTTCTCGTAGTGAGGTTCTCTCTATTTATAAGCGTTTTGCCGCCATGGTCCACACTCAGTTCTCTACACCTATTTGCGTGTTTCATGCTGATTCTGCTGGCGAGTATATCTCCAAAATGTTGCGTGGTTTTCTTGCTGAGCAGGGTACTCTTGCTCAGTTCTCTTGTCCCGGTGCTCACGCTCAGAATGGCGTGGCTGAGCGCAAGCATCGTCACCTTCTTGAGACAGCTCGTGCGATGATGATTGCCACCTCTCTTCTGCCTCATTTCTGGGATGAGGCTGTCTCCACTGCCACATATCTCATAAACATTCAACCCTCATCTGCTCTATAGGGAGGTATTACTCTAGAGCGTCTTTCTGATCATTCTCTTGATTATTCTGCTCTTCAGATGTTTGGTTGTGTCTGTTATGTTCTCCTTGCCCTCCCGAGAATGCACCAAACTAAGCGCTCAGTCTGTTGAGTGTGTTTTTCTGGGCTACAGTGATGAACATAAGGGTTATCAGTGTTGGGATCCTGTCGGTCGACGGATGCATATTTCTAGGGATGTGACTTTTGATGAGTCTCGTCCATTCTACCCGCGACCATCCTCTTCGACCTTTTCAGTAGAGGATATCTCTTTTCTCACGTTTCCTGATACACCTCCCTCTTTGCCTCATATTCCTACTCCTCCTTCTCGTCCCACTATTGCAGATCCGACACCACCTTCTCCTATCGTATCTTCTCCTTCCTTATTGCATGACACTCCACCTTCATCACCGATGTCTTATCCATCTCTATCACCTTCGATGGTTCCTTCTCATCCCACTTTTCCTTTTCATTATACCCATCGTCGACGTGTTATGGATGTATCTACTGACGTGCCATCTACTTCTGGTGCACCGTCTTCCTCCTCCTAGCAGACTTATGGTCTTCGAGCTCGACCTTGCCCTCCTCCTAACCGCTATTCTCCTAGCCGATATGGCCTTTCGGTTGTACTTGAGCCTACCTCTTATCGTGATGTTGTTGTTCATCATGAATGCCAGTTTGCGATGGCAGAGGAGATTGCCGCACTTTAGCGCAACGGCACATGGGATCTGGTTTCTCTTCCTCCCCGTGTTCGTCCCATCACTTGTAAGTGGGTCTATAAGATTAAGACTCGCTCTGATGGTTCTCTCGAGCGTTATAAAGCTCGTCTTGTGGCTTGCGGCTTTCAACAGGAGCATGGTCATGATTATGATGAGACTTTTGCTCATGTGGCCCATATGACCACTGTCCGCACACTTCTCGTCGTGGCCTCTGTTCGCCATTGGTCCGTGTCACAGCTTGATGTTAAAAATGCCTTTCTTAATGGTGAGTTGCATGAGGAGGTTTATATGCAGCCACCACCTAGGTATTCAGTTCCCGATGGCATGGTTTGTCGTCTTCGTCACTCTCTCTATGGCCTAAAGCAAGCCCCTCGTGCTTGGTTTGAGCGTTTTGCCTCTGTAGTCACTGCTGCTGGTTTTTCACCCAGTGATCACGATCCAGCGTTGTTTGTCCACCTTTCTGCTCGTGGTCGCACTCTTCTTCTTCTATATGTTGATGACATGATCATCACTGGTGACAATTCTGAGTACATTGCCTTTGTCAAGGCCCGTCTTAATGAGCAGTTTATGTCTGATCTTGGTCCTCTTCGTTACTTTCCTGGGATTGAGGTTTCCTCCACCTCTGCTCGCTTTTTTATTTCCCAAGAAAAGTATATCCAGGGTCTTCTTACTCGTGCGGCTCTTAGTGATGAGCGCACTGCTGAGACTCCTATGGAGCTCAATGTTCACCTTTGTGCTTCTGATGGTGAGCCCTTGTCTGACCCGACACGTTATCGTCATGTTGTTGGGAGTCTTATGTATCTTGCTGTCATCGTCTGGATATCTCCTATCTTGTCCATATTCTAAGTCAGTTTGTTTCTGCTCCTACTTCAGTTCACTATAGTCACCTTCTTCGCGTTGTACGATATCTTTGTGGCATGATCTCTCATCGTCTCTTTTCCCCCGTTCCAGCTCGTTACAGCTCCAAGCCTATTCGGATGCTACGTGGGCTAGTGATCCTACGGATCGCCGTTCACTTTCTGCCTACTGTGTCTTTCTTGGTGGTTCCCTCATTTCTTGGAAGACGAAGAAACAGACTGTAGTTTCTCGTTCGAGTGCAGAGGCCGAGTTGCGAGTGATACGTCCATTTTGCATCATGCTTTTATATCAATATTTATTACTTTATGGGCTGTTATTACACATTATATTTCAATACTTATGGCTATTTTCTCTTATTTTACAAGGTTTACCATAAAGAGAGGGAATGCCGGCAGCTGGAATTCTGGCTGGAAAAGGAGCAAACATTGGAAACCTATTCTACACAACCCCAAAAGTCCTGAAACTCCATGAAACATCTTTTTGGATTTAATAAGAATTTCCAAGCGAAAGAAATACACCAGGGGGCCCACACCCTGTCCAGGAGAGAGGAGGGCGCCCCCCCTATAGGGCGCCCCCTATCTCCTGGGCCCCCTGGTGGGCCTCCGGTGTCTATCTTCTGCTATATTAGAGCTTTTCCCCTGGAAAAAATCGTGGGCAAGCTTACGGGACGAAACTCCGCTGCCACGAGGTGGAACCTTGGCGGAATCAATCTAGGGCTCTGGCGGAGCTGTTCTGTCGGGGACACTTCCCTCCGGGAGGGGGAAATCATCACCAATGTCATCACCAACGATCCTCTCATCAAGAGAGGGTCAATCTCCATCAACATCTTCACCAGCCCCATCTCCTCTCAAAACCCTAGTTCATCTCTTGTATCCAATCTTGTATCAAAACCACAAATTGGTACCTGTGGGTTGCTAGTAGTGTTGATTACTCCTTGTAGTTGATGCTAATTGGTTTACTTGGTGGAAGATCATATGTTCAGATCCTTTATGCATATTATTACTCCTCTGATTATGAACATGAATATGCTTTGTGAGTAGTTACGTTTGTTCCTGAGGACATGGGTGAAGTCTTGCTATTAATAGTCATGTGAATTTGGTATTCGTTCGATATTTGGATGAGATGTATGTTGTCTTTTCCTCTAGTGGTGTTATGTGAACGTCGACTACATGACACTTCACCATTGTTTGTGCCTAGAGGAAGGCATGGGGAAGTAATAAGTAGATGATGGGTTGCTAGAGTGACAGAAGCTTAAACCCTAGTTTATGCGTTGCTTCGTTAGGGGCTGATATGGATCCATATGTTTAATGTTGTGATTAAGTTTACCTTAATACTTCTTTTGTAGTTGCGGATGCTTGCAATAGGGGTTAATCATAAGTGGGATGCTTGTCCAAGTAAGGGCAGTACCCAAGTACCGGTCCACCCACATATCAAATTATCAAAGTACCGAACGTGAATCATATGAACGTGATGAAAACTAGCTCGACGATAATTCCCATGTGTCCTTGGGAGCTCCTTTCTCATTATTAGAAATTGTCCAGGCTTATCCTTTGCTACATAAAGGATTGGGCCACCTTGCTACACTTTATTTACTTTACTTACTTGTTACTCATTACTATCTATCTTATCACAAAACTATCTATCACCTACAATTTCAGTGCTTGCAGAGAAAAACTTACTAAAAATCGCTTATCATTTCCTTTTGCTCCTCGTTGGGTTCGACACTCTTACTTATCGAAAAGGCTACGATTGATCCCCTACAATTGTGGGCCATCAAGACTCTTTTCTGGCGCCGTTGCCGGGGAGTGTAGCGCTTTTGGTGAGTGGAACTTGGTAAGGAAACATTTATATAATGTGCTGAAATTTTCTGTTACTTGTCACTATGGAAACTAATCCTTTGAGGGGCTTGTTTGGGGTATCTTCAATCAAACCAGAAGAGCAAAGAGTTGCTCCTCAACCTACTGAACTTTATGAAAATATTTATTTTGATATTCCTTCGGGTATGATAGAGAAACTGCTAGCTAATCCATTTGCAGGAGATGGAACATTGCATCCTGATTTACACCTTATCTTTGTGGATGAAGTTTGTGGATTATTTAAGCTTGCAGGTATTCCTGATGATGTTGTCAAAAGGAAGGTCTTCCCTTTATCTTTGAAGGGAGATGCATTGACATGGTATAGGCTATGTGATGATACGAGATCTTGGACTTATAAGCGATTGAAGTTGGAATTTCACCAGAAGTTCTATCCTATGCATCTTGTCATCGTGATCGTAATTACATATATAATTTCTGGCCTCGCGAAGGAGAAAGCATCTCTCAAGCTTGGGGGAGGCTTAAGTCAATGTTATATTCATTCCCCAATCATAAGCTCTCTCGGGAAATGATTATTCAAAACTTTTATGCTCGGCTTTCTCTTGATAATCGCAACCTGCTCGATACTTCATGTGCTGGTTCTTATACGCTGAAGACTATTGATTTCAAATGGGATTTATTGGAAAGAATTAAACGCGACTCTAAAGATTGGGGTTCCGACAATGGTAAGGAGTCAGGTATGACACCTAAGTTCGATTGTGTTAAATCTTTTATGGATACCGATGCTTATCGTGGATTTAGCGCTAAGTATGGACTTGACTCTGAGATAGTAGCTTCTTTTTGTGAATCTTCTGCTACTCACGTTGATTTCCCTAAAGAGAAGTGGTTTAAATATAATCCTCCTGTTGATGTGAAAGTAGTTGCGCCTATTACAGTCGAAGAAAGGACTATTACCTATAGTGATCCTATTGTTCCTACTACTTATGTTGAAAAACCTCCTTTTCCCATTAGGATAAAGGATCATGCTAAAGCTTCGACTGTTGTTCGTAAGAGTAATACTAGGACTTATACACCTCCTGAGCAAATTAATGTTGAACCTAGTATTTCTATAGTTAAAGATCTCTTGGATGATGATTTAGATGGGCATGTTATTTATTTCTGTGGTGAGACTGCTAATATTGGTAGGCCAGATACTAAGACACGTAGACATGTCGCATGCCTGTTATTTCTGTTAAAATAGGAGATCATTGTTATCATGACTTATGTGATATGGGTGCTAGTGCTATACCTTATGATTTATATAAAGAAATTATGCACGACATTGCACCCGTTGAATTAGAAGACATTGATGTTACTATTAAGCTTGCTAATAGGGATACCATTAAACCTGTTGGGATTGTTAGAGATGTTGAAGTTTTCTGTGGGAAGGTTAAATACCCTGCTGATTTTCTTGTTCTTGCTTCCCCACAAGATGCCTTTTGTCCAATTATTTTTGGTAGACCCTTCTTGAATACAGCTAGTGCTAAGATTAATTGTGAAAAGAATATTGTCACTGTTGGCATAGATGGTATGTCTCATGAGTTTAATTTTGCTTAGTTTAGTAGACAACCTCGTGATAGGGAACCACCTAGTAAGGATGAGATTATTGGTCTTGCTTCCATTGTTGTTCCTCCAACTGATCTGTTAGAACAATACTTGCTAGACCATGAAAACGATATGTTTATGAAGGAAAGAAGGGAAATAGTTGAAGTGTTCCTTAAACAGGAACCTATGCTAAAACATAACCTTCCCGTTGAAATTCTTGGGGATCCCCCTCCAACCAAGGGTGATCCCGTGTTTGAACTCAAACCATTACCTGATAATCTTAAGTATGCTTACCTTGATGAAAAATAAATATATCCTGTTATTATTAGTGCTAACCTTTCAGAGAAAGAAGAAGAAAGATTATTGAAAACTCTGAAGAAGCACCGAGCTGCTATTGGATATACCCTGGATGATCTTAAGGGCGTTAGTCCCACGTTATGCCAACACAAAATTAATATGGAGGACAATGTCAAACCAGTTAGAGACCCTCAACGATGACTAAATCCCAAGATGAAAGAAGTGGTAAGAAAGGAGATACTAAAGCTCCTTGAGGCAGGTATTATTTATCCCGTTGCTGATAGTGAATGGGTAAGCCCTGTCCATTGCATTCCTAAAAAGGGAGGTATTACCGTTGTTCCTAATGATAAAGATGAATTGATCCCGCAAAGAATTATTATAGGTTATAGGATGGTAATTGATTTCTGTAAGCTAAATAAAGCTACTAAGAAAGATCATTACCCTTTACCTTTTATTGATCAAATGATAGAAAGACTATCCAAACACACACATTTCTGCTTTCTAGATGGTTACTCTGGTTTCTCTCAGATACCTGTGTCAGCGAAGGATCAATCTAAAACTACTTTTACTTGCCCTTTTGGTACTTTTGCTTATAGACGTATGCCTTTTGGTTTATGTAATGCACCTGCTACCTTTCAAAGATGCATGATGGCTATATTCTCTGATTTTTGTGAAAAGATTTGTGAGGTATTCATGGATGATTTCTCAGTTTATGGATCCTATTTTGATGATTGTTTGAGCAACCTTGATCGAGTTTTGCAAAGATGCAAAGACACTAGTCTCGTCCTGAATTGGGAAAAGTGTCACTTTATGGTTAATGAAGGCATTGTCTTGGGGCATAAGATCTCCGAGAGAGGTATTGAAGTTGATAGAGCCAAAGTTGATGCTATTGAAAATATGCCATGTCCTAAGGACATAAAAGGTATAAGAAGTTTTATTGGTCACGCCGGTTTTTATAGGAGGTTCATTAAGGACTTTTCTAAAATCTCTAGGCCTCTGACTAATTTATTGCAAAAAGATATTCCTTTTGTCTTTGATGATGATTGCGTAGAATCATTTGAAATACTTAATAAAGCTTTGATCACTGCACCTATTGTCCAGCCACCTGATTGGAATTTACCTTTTGAAATTATGTGTGACTAGTAGAATGCCCGTGCGTTGCCACGGGCCAACAAATGAAATTGTGTAAACAATGCTCATTTTCCTCCCCAGAAACGAGCATATTGCACGCAATGTTCAACCACAACACAAATGCAAGCATATTCTTCCCTCTGTTCTTACAAACATGACACACCCCTCTAGCCGCCCTTTCCCATTAAACTTGCCGTTCATCACCTTCTCTGTCCATACATCATTCACCCTCTCAATCTATTGCCCCTTAATTTTGCATGTAGCTTCCATGTCATTGTTTCGTTGTCTCGGACGGTACAAAAAAACCCTACCACGTCACCTTCTTCTAGATCTATTCCTAATCCAAGGAAGCTAAATCTAGTTGAATGACCGTGCGTTGCCCTGAAAAATAAAATTATCTATGAAAACACATATCATAATATCATTATATGGAGTTTGTACATCACATGCTTATGACTATGTTTCTCCAAGCATGCATTTCAATTTCCACCCTCACCAAAATATGTACTTACATGTGCTCCTTCAACCACACAAATACGTCTTATCCCCCCCTCCATGAAATTCGCTTTGCATCATTGTGTTGCACATGTGATATTTAAAAACAAGGAAGCGAGTGGTGTCATCAGCATTAGTCATCTACATTTGGAACTCGGGAAGAAGGCACAATTGGCTTCTCTGACCAGATTTGATTCTATCTAGGTGTTACTCTTCTATATTGACGAGTTCCGTCTGTGAAGCGAATTCTAGGCTTCCTCCTGTTCAACACAGGTACCAAATTTGAGATGCAAAACTTTAAGATGTACATGATTTCTTGCACAAATCCTCTTGCCGAATCATGGAGCTTCAAATTTTCTGTGGACAAAATCATCCGAGTGCAGTGTATTGCAATGCGCGAGTAATAAACATATACAACAAACTTTTGAGTCTATGAATTTATGATAGTGAGGAGTATAAACTATGAAACATAGATTGGAATCCCATGAGGTCAGTACAACTTAAATGAAGTTCCTAAAGAATATAAGTTGAAGATTTCGTAACATATCAGTTGGTATTTCAATGATAGTTGGACCATAAAGTTTGCAAGCTAGTTTCCCTTCTAAGAAGGGCCAAATACATTCCTTATAAACAGCTGGAACTCTATGTCCTTAGTAAGTTTCCCGAAAAAAGCGACACTTGCACCATCATGGATGTCCGAGTACTTCGCATGCTATTTCTCAAATAAGAATGCACTGGTAACTCTGATGTGCGATTCTTGATAGAGCTACCCACATTATATGATATACATTAAACATTTAGCAATTACATACATATCTTCCATGCAACTGGCTATTATATACCATTCAACCACATACACGTTTCTGACTTTATCAAACTGATAGGCAAAAAAACACGGGATTTAAGATTTATTTCATGGACAAATTTGATATTACCACTACCAAGCATTATATGCAATTGATATTAATCCCAAACACTGAATATATATCTTTTGATAAAAAGATTGAATTCATAGTTACACACAAGATTCAAGTAGTTGATGATATATAGAGATCAGCAGCGTCCCAAATTTAACTTGGGACTCATGAATTGAAATTCAACAACAAAATATTATATGTAGGAAAATAATTGAACCAAACCATCATATATACGATGGTTTTGTGAAATGCAACAACAATACACTCGTGACTCATAGCTAAATGCCCGTGCATTGCCACGGAGTTCTAAAAATATATGGAGGTTGCCATGGAGTTATAAATATATGTAGGATTCATAGGTCGGTGTTGACTTGGGCGATAGGATGAGTTAATCGAAAGGAGGTCGGTTATAGGATGGGGTCAAAGAAAACCTAGGTAAAGATGATGCCAAATGCAGTCTGCAACCCATGTCAACCCATGCGCTAGAACTGGATAGCTATCTTCATGGACACAAATATACCATTGTTTGGTTCTATTCTCTTTTAGTTTGTAGAGTAAGAATTTGAATAATTTGAGTATCATTCTATCTCTCAATTGTTGAGAAATTGTGATCAAACCATGCAATGAAGGAACCAAATCAAAAGAAGCTTTCATGACAGCCTGATCATGACACTATAAACAATTATACAATACACACTTGTGACACTATAAACAAATAACTTCAGTTCATGACAGCCTGATCATCCCAGGCCCAGCTTCCAGGGTTTCCACCCCTCCCACCATGTACGGCTCCCCCTCCCACCTCCGTTTTTTGTCTCCCCTCCCCTTTCGCAAAAGAAAACGGTTTTACCCATGCATGTTCACCGCTGGAAATAAGCCCCAACTCATGCATGCACATGCTTTAAAAAAAAGCCGGCCGACCCGAAAAGGAAATCTTGCCCACACACTCCGGAGGTGAGCTCGTCCAATCTTGCCACCACTCCATCTCCCCCGATTGTCGTTCTCCACCTTCCCAGCCCTCGCCACTTCACCTCCCCCATCCATGCACCGCTTTTGTAGGCAGCCCCTGTCATCGCCGCCTTCATCGATGGCCCCCTCGCCACCACCACAGCGTGATGCCTTGCCATCATCTCCATGCCCCCATCAGTTGCGTCCACTAATCAAATAGTGGGACCTACAAACAGATTATACACTAAAAACTTAGTACGCAAGATTAGTGCAAACCCAAACCAGATTCAGCGAACTAAACCAAATATAACTCCCAGGCAAAGAAGGGTACCTCCCCATCAGTTCCATAGAGTCACACGATCGACAACATATACAGATTTCCGATCAGATGAGTAGACAATGTTGCGAACCTCCCCAGACCATTCTGCAAAGGGTTACAAAATGGTAGATAGAAAATAGGGATGCATTTTATGTCCTCGTAGAAAGGACATATAGATATAATATATATGTCCAGAAATTTACCTGGAGCATGTACATTTAGAATTTTGTTAGCAACTCACCTGTAGAAGGCATAAAAATTGAGGTCACCAGACACAAAATTAAAAAATACATACACATCATGTATGTTCACGATCATGTGAAGTGAAACAATTTTGAACAATAAACCGAAAAATGACGTGTTAAATTAGTCTACGTTCCCAGGAGGCCAAACAGAAATCAAAAGATGTGATGTTCAGTTATCAGTCTACAAACTGAAAGGCATTGTGCTATTCATGACAGTTCTCTTGAACTTCTGATGCAAGAATGCAAATTCGAATGACAAGAATAGACGGTGCCCCTTAATATAGACCCAAAATTAATTTAGTAAACCCATTGATCACAAGATTTTCCGACAGAAACACGATAGCCTTCCCGACCTAGCCCTAGAACGGAACCCGTAACGTCCCCCGCCGCTCGGTCCCAAGCCCGCACTGTCGTGGGCGCCTCCCACACCAGCAGCATCCCTTCGGGGTCCCCAAGATGACGAGTGATACGGCGCGGCGGAAAGGGCTGGCACTGAGGAGCAGCGACTCGGTCGGGAGCCTGGCCAGCGCCAGCGGCTCCCTCCATCATCGCCGCCCTCGGCCACATCCAACGCGGTCGTCGGCCACGAAGAGGCGGACGAGCCCGGCAGCAGGGTGTTGTCCCTCCCATCGCTTTCATGTTCGACTACTCTTCCTTGGATCGCCTACCACCACAGATGCAGGGATCCTCTTGACTCACACGCCGACCATGCCTCAACCAGCGAGCATCGGCGCATCGCCGGCACGCTCCTCTGTGCTCTCCCTCCTCTCTTCCATGGTTGGCACAAGGGAGGGATGAGACGGGCAGGAGAGAGCCTCTTTATCTAGATCAGGCAGGGGTTAGGTTTGGAAAGAGTAAATCAGCTGGAGCGATTGAGGGAAGGAGATCGGAATGGAGCAGGGCGCGATTGAAGGGTATGGCAAGAAGAACTTTTTTTGAAAGCTTTGATTCTGGTGATAATTACCATATTCGAAATTTCCTTAGTTATAGCCTTACCATACATGGATTGATTTATTACTATAATTATCATATTTGAGATTTCTAAGTTTATAGCCTTACCATACGTGGATTAATTGTGATTGATTACCATAAATACATTGGGTATTGTCGGCCAGACGAGAAAGAGAAAAACCGGTGGGAGGGGGGTGGTGGGAGGTGGGACGAAGAAAAACTGGTTGAAAAAAAACCGGTTGAAAATAAACCGGTTGAAAGTGGGGGGGACTATTCAACCAATTCGTCCATTAGGAGTAGAGATGCTAGTGATTATGCTATAGGCGTTGTTCTAGGGCAAAGAGTCGATAAGAAATTGAATGTTATCCAGTATGCTAGTAAGACTCTTGATACTGCCAAGAGAAATTATGCTATTACTGAAAAAGAATTCTTAGCAGTTGTGTAGTTTAGACCTTATATTGTTGATTCCAAAGTTACTATTCACACTAATCATGCTGCTATTAAATATCTTATGGAAAAGAAAGATGCTAAGCCTAGACTCATTAGATGGGTTCTCTTGCTCCAAGAATTTGATTTGCATATTATTGATAGAAAGGGAGCTGAGAACCCCGTTGCAGGTAACTTGTCTAGGTTAGAGAATGTTCTTGATGACCCACTGCCTATTAATGATAGCTTTCCTGATGAACAATTAGCGGTCGTCAATGCTTCTCGTACTGCTCCTTGGTATGCTGATTATGCTAATTACATTGTTGCTAAATATATACCGCCTAGTTTCACATATCAGCAAAATAAAAAGTTCTTTTATGATTTAAGACATTACTTCTGGGATGACCCACACCTTTATAAAGAAGGAGTAGATGGTGTTATTAGACGTTGTGTGCCTGAGCATGAACAGGAACAGATCCTACATAAGTGTCACTCTGAACCCTATGGAGGACACCACACTGGAGATAGAACTGCACACAAGGTACTACAATCAGGTTTTTATTGGCCTACTCTCTTCAAAGATGCTCGTAAGTTTGTCTTATCTTGTGATGAATGCCAAAGAGTAGGTAACGTTAGTAGACGTCAAGAAATGCCTATGAATTACTCTCTTGTTATTGAACCGTTTGATGTTTGGGGCTTTGATTATATGGGACCTTTTCCTACCTCTAATGGTTATACACATATTTTAGTTGCTGTTGATTATGTTACTAAGTGGGTAGAAGCTATTCCAACTAGTAGTGCTGATCATAACACTTCTATTAAAATGCTTAAAGAAGTTATTTTTCCGAGGTTTGGAGTCCCTAGATATCTTATGACTGATGGTGGTTCACATTTTATTCATGGTGCTTTCCGTAAGATGCTTGCTAAGTATGATGTCAATCATAGAATTGCATCTCCTTATCATCCGCAGTCTAGTGGTCAAGTAGAGTTGAGCAATAGAGAGATCAAATTAATTTTGCAAAAGACTGTGAATAGATCTAGAAAGAATTGGTCCAAAAAACTCGATGATGCATTATGGGCCTATAGAACTGCATACAAAAATCCTATGGGTATGTCTCCATATAAGATGGTTTATGGAAAAGCATGTCATTTACCTCTTGAACTTGAACATAAGGCATATTGGGCTATTAAAGAGCTCAACTATGACTTCAAACTTGCCGGTGAGAAGAGGTTGTTTGATATTAGCTCCCTTGATGAATGGAGAACTCAAGCCTATGAGAATGCCAAGCTATTCAAAGAAAATGTCAAACGCTTGCATGATAAGAGGATACAAAAGCGTGAGTTTAACGTAGGAGACTATGTATTATTATTCAACTCTCACTTAAGATTTTTTGCAGGAAAACTTCTCTCAAAATGGGAAGGTCCTTACATTATCGAGGAGGTCTATCGCTCTGGTGCCATAAAAATCAACAACTTCGAAGGCACGAGTCCAAGGGTGGTAAACGGTCAAAGAATTAAACATTATATTTCAGGTAATCCTATCAATGTGGAAACTAATATTATTGAAACCGTAAACCCTTGAGGAATACATAAGGGACACTTTCCAGAATGTTTCAGACTCTGAAAAGGTATAGGTATGTGGTATGGTAAGTAAACCGACTCCAAAACAACTCCAATGGCAATTTTTATCAGTTTTGGAATATTTAAGAATTTTAGGAAGGAAGAAGTAGTACGAAAGGGACACGAGGCTCTCACGAGAGTGGAGACCCCCCCCTACTGGGCGCCCCCCTGTCTCGTGGAAACCTCGTGTGCCTCCCGGACTCCGTTTTCTTGCACGTTACGTATTTTGGTCGGTAAAAATTCATTATATATACTCCCGAAGGTTTTGACCACCGTATCACGCAAATATCCTCTGTTTTCGATTCGAGTTATTCCTGTTGCAGAATAAAGTAAGATGTCTTCTCAGGAATCAATTGGGGAGAGTCGAGTGTCCCACCCAACGCCAGGTCCCGGAGCAAATAGTGATGCCTATCACTTTGGACCATCAAAGGAGGATGAGATGGAGGCTGATTTGAAAAAGATAGATGCCATGGAGGAGGAACAAGAAGTTACCTCTCGTCTCCGAGCAGAATTCACTATGGGGAAACTACCTAGCCTGGCTACCCCTATTTTAGTCACTCCCTCCAACTCTAGATTTTTTTCTTATGAAAATATGAAAAAGAGTTTCACTTGTTCTCCAGAAGCTATGCAGCATCCTTGGGTAAAAGGAGCTTTGGCCTTTAAGGGCAAGCTCCGTAAAGAAATTATGGACCTCAAACAACAAGTCAATAAGCCCGAGGAGGAGAACCGTATCCTGAAGGGCATCATCGCCAAGAAAATCATAACACCAACCGTGAAGAAGGAGACATAATCACATGGGTATGGGCACTCCCCTTGGCAACTGCCAAGCTTGGGGGAGGTGCCTCGGTATTGTATCACCATTACACTCCTATCTTTACCGCTTTATTTAGTTCGTGTTGGGGAACGTAGCAGAAATTCAAAATTTTCTATGCATCACCAAGATCAATCTACGGAGATACTAGCAACGAGAGAGAGGGGAGTGCATCTTTATACCCTTGAAGATCGCGATGGGAAGCGTTACAAGAACGCGGATGAAGGAGTCGTACTCGTAGCGATTCAGATCGCGGTTGATTCCGATCTAAGCACCGAACAACGGTGCCTCCGCGTTCAACACACGTGCAGCCCGATGACGTCTCCCGTGCCTTGATCCAGCAAGGGGAGAGGGAGAGGTTGGGGAAGACTCCGTCCAGCAGCAGCACAACGGCGTGGTGGTGGTGGAGGAGCGTGGCACTCCAGCAGGGCTTCGCCAAGCACCACAAGAGACGAGGAGGGAGAGGGGTAGGGCTGCGCCTGGAGAGGTGGAAACTCATGTCCTTGGCAGCCCCAAAACCCCCACTATATATAGGGGAAGGGGAGAGGGGGGCGGCCCCCTCCAGATCCCATCTAGAGGGGAGGGGCGGTGGCCAGGAGGGGTGGCTTGCCCCCCAAGCGAGGTGGAGGCGCCTTGGGCCCTTGGGGAGGGGCGCACCAGCCCACCTGGGGCTGGTTCCCTCCCACACTTGGCCCACACAGCCCTCTGGGGCCGGTGGCCCCACCTGGTGGACCCCCGGGACCCTCCGGGTGGTCCTGGTACGTTACCGATACCACCCGAAACTTTTCCGGTGACCAAAACAGGACTTCCCAGATATAAATCTTTACCTCTGGACCATTCCGGAACTCCTCGTGACATCCGGGATCTCATCCGGGACTCCGAACAACATTCGGTAACCACAGACAAACTTCCTTTATAACCCTAGCGTCATCGAACCTTAAGTGTGTAGACCCTACGGGTTCGGGAACCATGCAGACATGACCGAGACGTTCTCCGGTCAATAATCAACAGCGGGATCTGGATACCCATGTTGTCTCCTACATGTTCCACGATGATCTCATCGGATGAACCATGATGTCAAGGATTCAATCAATCCCGTATACAATTCCCTTTGTCTACCGGTATAGTACTTGCCCGAGATTCGATCGTCGGTATCCCGATACCTTGTTCAATCTCGTTACCGGCAAGTCTCTTTACTCGTTCCGTAACACATTATCCCGTGATCAACTCCTTGATCACATTGTGCACATTATGATGATGTCCTACCGAGTGGGCCCAGAGATACCTCTCCGTCACACGGAGTGACAAATCCCAGTCTCGATTCGTGCCAACCTAACAGATACTTTTGGAGATACCCGTAGTGCACCTTTATAGCCACCCAATTACATTGTGACGTTTGGTACACCCAAAGCATTCCTACGGTATCCGGGAGTTGCACAATCTCATGGTCTAAGGAAAAGATACTTGACATTTAGAAAAGCTTTAGCATATGAACTACATGATCTTGTGCTAGGCTTAGGATTGGGTCTTGTCCATCACATCATTCTCCTAATGATGTGATCCCGTTATCAATGACATCTAATGTCCATGGTCAGGAAACCATGACCATCTGTTGATCAATGAGCTAGTCAACTAGAGGCTCACTAGGGACATGTTGTGGTCTATGTATTCACACATGTATTGCGGTTTCCGGTCAATACAATTATAGCATGAATAATAGATAATTATCATGAACAAGGAAATACAATAATAACCATTTAATTATTGCCTCTAGGGCATATTTCCAACAGTCTCCCACTTGCACTAGAGTCAATAATCTAGTTCACATCACTATGTGATTGTAATGAATCGACACCCATGGGGTTTGATCATGTCTCGCTTGTGAGAGAGGTTATTAGTCAAGGGATCTGAACCTTTCAGATCTGTGTGTGCTTTGCAAATATCTATGTCATCTCCTAGATGCAGCTACCATGCTCTATTTGGAGCTATTCCAAATAACTGTTCTACTATACGAATCTGGTTTACTACTCAGAATAATCCGGATTAGTGTCAAAGTTTGCATCGGCGTAACCCTTTACGACGAACTCTTTTACCACCTCCATAATCGAGAAAATTCCTTAGTCCACTAGTTACTAAGGATAAGTTTGACCGCTGTCCTGTGATCCATTCCTGGATCACTCTTGTACCCCTTGACTGACTCATGGCAAGGCACACTTCCAGTGCGGTACACAGCATAGCATACTATAGAGCCTACGTCTGAAGCATAGGGGACGACCTTCGTCCTTTCTCTCTCTTCTGCCGTGGTCATGTCTTGAGTCTTACTCAATATTCACACCTTATAACACTACCAAGAACTCCTTCTTTGCCGATCTATTTTGAACTCCTTCAAAATCTTGTCACGGTATGTATTTATTTGAAAGTACTATTAAGCATTTTTGATCTATCCTTATAGATCTTGATGCTCGATGTTCAAGTAGCTTAATCCAGGTTTTCCATTGAAAAACACTTTTCAAATAACCCTATATGCTGTCCAGAAATTCTACATCATTTCTGATCAACAGTATATTAATAACATATACTCATCAGAAATTCTATAGTGCTCCCACTCACTTCTTTGGAAATACAAGTTTCTCATAAACTTTGTATAAACCCAAAATCTTTGATTATCTCATCAAAGCATATATTCCAACTCCGAGATGCTTACTCCAGTCCTTAGAAGGATTGTTGGAGCTTTGCATACTTGTTAGCATCTTTTAGGATTGACAAAACCTTTTGGTTGTATCACATACAACCTTTCCTCAAGAATATCATCGAGGAAACAATGTTTTGACATCCTATCTGCAAGATTTCATAAATCATGCAGTAACTGCTAATTTAATTCCAACAGACTCTTAGCATCACTACGAGTGAGAAAGTCTCATCGTAGTCAACTCCTTGAACTTGTCAGAAAACATCTTAACGACAAGTTGAGCTTTCTTAATGGTGATATTAACCATCATTACCCGTCTTCCTTTTAAAATCCATCTGTACCCAACAGCCTTACGACCATCAAGTAGTTCTTCCAAAGTCTATACTTTGTTTTCATACATGGATCCTCTCTCGGATTTTATGGCCTCGAGCCATTCGTCGGAATCCGGGCCCACCATCGCTTCTCCATAGCTCGTAGGTTCATTGTTGTCTAGCAACATGATCTCCAAGAGAGGATTACCGTACCACTCTGAAGCAGTACCTGTCCTTGTCGTCCTACGAGGTTTCGTAGTGACTTGATCCAAAGTTTCATGATCACTATCATCAACTTCCACTTCAATTGGTGTAGGTGCCACAGGAACAACTTCCTGTGCCCTGCTACACACTGGTTGAAGTGATGGTTCAATAACCTTATCAAGTCTCCACCATCCTCCCACTCAATTCTTTCGAGAGAAACTTTTCCTCGAGAAAGGACCCATTTCTAGAAACAATTAATTTTGCTTCCGGATCTGAATTAGGAGGTATACCCAACTGTTTTGGGTGACCTATGAAGATGCATTTATCCGTTTTGGGTTCGAGCTTATCAGCATGAAACTTTTTCACATAAGCATCGCAGCCCTAAACTTTCAAGAAACGACAGCTTAGGTTTCTCTAAACCATAGTTCACATGGTGTCATCTCAACGCAATTACGTGGTGCCCTATTTAAAGTGAATGCGGTTGTCTCTAATGCCTAACCCAACAACAATAGTGGTAATTCGATAAGAGACATCATGGTATGCCCCATATCCAATAGGGTGCATCTATGATGTTCAGACACACCATCACACTATGGTGTTCCAGGCGGTGGTATTTGTGAAACAATTTCCACAATGTCTTAATTGTGTACCAAACTCGCAACTCAGATATTCATCTCTATGATCATATCATAGACATTTTATCATCCTGTCACGAAAATCTTCAACTTCACTCTGAAATTACTTGAACCTTTCAATAATTCAGACTTGTGTTTCATCAAGTAAATATACTCAACATCTACTCAAATCATCTGCGAAGTAAGAGCATAATGATATCCACTGCGTGCCTCGGCACTCATTGGACTGCACACATCAAAATGTGTTACTTCCAACAAGTTGCTTTCTTGTTCCCTCTTACTGAAAACGAGGCTTTTCAGTCATCTTGCCCATGTGGTATGATTTGCATGCCTCAAGTGATTTAAAATCAAGTGAGTCCAAACTATCCATCTGCATGGAGTTTCTTCATGCGTACATACCAATAGACATGGTTCGCATGTCTCAAACTTTTCAAAAAATGAGTGAGTCCAAAGATCCATCAACATGGAGCTTCTTCATGCGTTTTATACCAATATGACTTACATGGCAGTGCCACAAGTAGGTGGTACTATCTTTACTATCTTATATCTTTTGGCATGAACATGTGTATCACTATGATCGAGATTCAATAAACCATTCATTTTAGGTGCAAGACCATTGAAGGTATTATTCAAATAAACAAAGTAACCATTATTCTCCTTAAATGAATAATCGTATTGCGATAGACATAATCCAATCATGTCTATGCTCAATGCAAACACCAAATAACAATTATTTAGGTTTAACACCGATCCCGATGGTAAAGGGAGCGTGCGATGTTTGATCACATCAACCTTGGAAATACTTCCAACACATATCGTCACCTCGCCTTTAGCTAGTCTCCGTTTATCCCCTAGCCTTTTATTTCGAGTTACTAACACTTAGCAACCGAACCGGTATCTATTACCATGGTGCTACTAGGAGTACTAGTAGGTTACACATTAATATAATGTATATCCAATATACTTCTATCGACCTTGCCAGCCTTCTTATCTACCAAGTATCTAGGGTAATTCTGCTCCAGTGACTGTTCCCCTTATTACAGAAGTACTTAGTCTCGGGTTTAGGTTCAACCTTGGGTTTCTTCACTAGAGCAACAACTGTTCTGCCGTTTCGTGAAGTATCCCTTCTTGCCCTTGCCCTTCTTGAAACTAGTGGTTTCACTAACCATCAGCAATTGATGCTCCTTCTTGATTTCTACTTTCGTGGTGTCAAACATCGCGAATATTTCAAGGATCATCATATCGATCCCTGATATGTTATAGTTCATCATGAAGCTCTAGTAGCTTGGTGGCAATGTCTTTGGAGAAACATCACTATCTCATCTGGAAGATTAACTCCCACTCGATTCAAGTGATTGTTCTACCCAGACAATCTGAGTACAAGCTCAATGATTGAGCTTTTCTCCCTTAGTTTGTAGGCTAAGAAGCTCGTCAGAGGTCTTATACCTCTTGACGTGGGCACGAGCCTGAAATCCCAATTTCAGCCCTTGGAATATCTCATATGTTCTGCGATGTTTCTAAAATGTCTTTAGCCCCTCAATTCTAAACCGTTTAACATTACTGAACTATCACGTAGTCATCAAAACGTGTATGTCAGATTATCGCAACATCCGCAGACGACGTTCGAGGTTCAACACACCGAGCGGTGCATTAAGGACATAAGCCTTCTACGCAACAATGAGGACAATCCTCAGTTTACAGACCCAGTCCGCATAATTGCTACTATCAACTTTCAACTAAATTTTCTCTAGGAACATATCTAAAACAATAGAACTAAAATGCGAGCTACGACATAATTTGCAAAGACCTTTTGACTATGTTCAGGATAATTAAGTTCATCTAATGAACTCCCACTCAGATAGACATCCATATAGTCATCTAAGTGATACATGATCCGAGTCAACTAGGCCGTGTCCGATCATCACGTGAAACGGACTAGTCGTCATCGGTGAACATCTTCATGTTGATCGTATCTACTATACGACTCATGTTCGACCTTTCAGTCTCTCGTGTTCCGAGGCCATGTATGTACATGCTAGGCTCGTCAAGTCAACCTAAGTGTTTCGTGTGTGTAAATCTGGCTTACACCTGTTGTATGTGAATGTTAGAATCTATCACACCCGATCATCACGTGGTGCTTCGAAACAATGAACTTTCGCAATGGTGCACAGTTAGGGGGAACACTTTCTTGAAATTATTATGAGGGATCATCTTATTTACTACCGTCGTTCTAAGCAAATAAGATGCATAAACATGATAAACATCACATGCAATCAAATAGTGACATGATATGGCCAATATCTATTTGCTCCTTTTGATCTCCATCTTCGGGGCTCCATGATCATCATCGTCACCGGCATGACACCATGATCTCCATCATCATGATCTCCATCATCGTGTCTCCATGAAGTTGTCTCACCAACTTATTACTTCTACTACTATGGATAACGGTTTAGCAATGAAGTTAAGTAATTACATGGCGTTATTCAGTGACACGCAGGTCATACAATAAATAAAGACAACTCCTATGGCTCCTGCCGGTTGTCATACTCATCGACATGCAAGTCGTGATTCCTATTACAAGAATATGATCAATCGCATACATCACATATATTTCATTCATCACATCCTTCTTGGCCATATCACATCACATAGCATACCCTGCAAAAACAAGTTAGACGTCCTCTAATTGTTGTTTGCATGTTTTACGTGGCTGCTATGGGTTTCTAGCAAGAATGTTTCTTACCTACGCAAAAGCCAGAACGTGATATGCCAATTGCTATTTACCCTTCATAAGGACCCTTTTCATCGAATCCGATCCGACTAAAGTGGGAGAGACTGGCACCCGCTATCCACCTTATGCAACAAGTGCATGTCAGTCGGTGGAACCTATCACTTAAGCGTACGTGTAAGGTCGGTCCGGGCCGCTTCATCCCACAATACCGTCGAAACAAGATAGGACTAGTAACGGTAAGCATATTGAACAAAATCAATGCCCACAACAACTTGTGTTCTACTCGTGCATAGAATCTACGCAATAGACCTAGCTCATGATGCCACTGTTGGGGAACGTAGCAGAAATTCAAAATTTTCTACGCATCACCAAGATCAATCTACGGAGATACTAGCAACGAGAGAGAGGGGAGTGCATCTTCATACCCTTGAAGATCGCGATATGGAAGCATTACAAGAACGCGGATGAAGGAGTCGTACTCGTAGCGATTCAGATCGCGGTTGATTCCGATCTAAGCACCGAACAACGGTGCCTCCGCGTTCAACACACGTGCAGCCCGATGACGTTTCCCGTGCCTTGATCCAGTAGGGGGAGAGGGAGAGGTTGGGGAAGACTCCGTCCAGCAGCAGCACAACGACGTGGTGGTGGTGGAGGAGTGTGGCACTCCAGTAGGGCTTTGCCAAGCACCGCAAGAGACGAGGAGGGAGAGGGGTAGGGCTGCGCCTGGAGAGGTGGAAACTCATGTCCTTGGCAGCCCCAAAACCCCCACTATATATAGGGGAAGGGGAGAGGGGGCCGGCCCCCTCCAGATCCCATCTAGAGGGGAGGGGCGGCGGCCAGGAGGGGTGGCTAGCCCCCCAAGCGAGGTGGAGGCGCCCCCTCCCCTAGGGTTTTAAACCCTAGGCGCCTTGGGCCCTTGGGGAGGGGCGCACTGATACATCTCCGTCGTATCTACTTTTCCAAACACTTTTGCCCTTGTTTTGGACTCTAACTTGTATGATTTGAATGGAACTAACCCGGACTGACGATGTTTTCAGCAGAATTGCCATGGTGTTGTTTTTGCGCAGAAAATAAAGATTCTCGAAAAGTCCTGAAACTCCACGGAACACCTTAGAAAAAATAAAGAAAAATCATCGCAAAAGATGAAGACCAGGGGGCCACACCCTGTCCACGAGGGTGGGGGCGACTCACCCCCCTGGGCGCGCCCCCCTACCTCATGGGCCCCCTGGTGGCCCTCCGACGCCAACTCCAACTCCATATATTGGCCTTCAGGGAGAAAAAAATCAGAGAGAAGAAATCATCGCGTTTTACGATACGGAGCCGCCGCCAAGCCCTAATCTCTCTCGGGAGGGCTGATCTGGAGTCCGTTCGGGGCTCCGGAGAGGGGAATTCGTCGCCGTCGTCATCATCAACCATCCTCCATCACCAATTTCATGATGCTCACCGCCGTGCGTGAGTAATTCCATCGTAGGCTTGCTGGACGGTGATGGGTTGGATGAGATTTATCATGTAATCGAGTTAGTTTTGTTAGGGTTTGATCCCTAGTATCCATTATGTTCTGAGATTGATGTTGCTATGACTTTGCTATGCTTAATGCTTGTCACTAGGGCCCGAGTGCCATGATTTCAGATCTGAACCTATTATGTTTTCATGAATATATGTGAGTTCTTGATCCTATCTTGCAAGTCTATAGTCACCTACTATGTGTTATGATCCGGCAACCCCGAAGTGACAATAATCGGAACCACTCCCGGTGATGACCATAGTTTGAGGAGTTCATGTATTCACTATGTGCTAATGCTTTGTTCCGGTTCTCTATTAAAAGGAGGCCTTAATATCCCTTAGTTTCCAATAGGACCCCGCTGCCACGGGAGGGTAGGACAAAAGATGTCATGCAAGTTCTTTTCCATAAGCACGTATGACTATATTCGGAATACATGCCTACATTACATTGATGAACTGGAGCTAGTTCTGTGTCACCCTATGTTATGACTGTTACATGATGAACCACATCCGGCATAATTATCCATCATTGATCCGGTGCCTACGAGTTTTCCATATACTGGTTCTCGCTTATTTACTTTTCCGTTGCTACTGTTACAATCACTACAAAATACCAAAAACATTACTTTTGCTGTCTTTACTTTTGTTACCGTTACCACCGCTATCATATTACTTTGCTACTAAACACTTTGCTGCAGATACTAAGTTTCCAGGTGTGGTTGAATTGACAACTCAGCTGCTAATACTTGAGAATATTCTTTGGCTCCCCTTGTGTCGAATCAACAAATTTGGGTTGAATACTCTACCCTCGAAAACCATTGCGATCCCCTATACTTGTGGGTTATCAAGACCTTTTTCTGGCGCTGTTGTCGGGGAGCATAGCTCTATTCTTTGAGTCACTTGGGATTTATATCTGCTGGACACTATGAAGAACTTGAAAGACGCTAAGACCAAGATTTTGCCCTCAACTACGAGGGGAGGTAAGGAACTGCCATCTAGCTCTGCACTAGATTCTCCTTCTGTTATAAGTAAGCTTGTGACGCCTAAACCTGTTACCGCTATGAATTCTGATATGTCGCATGTTATTGATGATGCCACTTCTGCCATGCATGATACTTGTGATGAAACTACTTCTATGCTTGATACTACTGTGCCACTTGGTGAATATCTTGATGAGAAAATTGCTAGGTCTAGAGAAAGAGAAATTATTGAACCTGAACACGATGATGTTAGTGACGATGAACCTATGCCTGCTATTCCTGGGGGTTATCTTTTTGATGCTGAATCTTCTGCAGCTATTTTTGCTTGCCAGGATAGACGTGAACTTAAGAGGTTACTAATTAAATGGAGTAAAGAATCTTTTAGAGGTAGAATGAAACCCGACCTCACCTATCCGTGTTCCTGATCAGGACTATTATGATTTTTCTGTTGATCCCGATATAATTACTTTGGTTGAATCTGATCCTTTCTATGGCTATGAATCTGAAACTGTTGTGGCACATCTTACTAAGTTGAATGATATAGCTGCCCTGTTTACTAATAATGAGAGATCGCGCTATCTTTATTTACTCAAAATATTTCCGTTCTCGTTAAAGGGTGATGCTAAGATATGGTATAATTCTCTTGATCCTGGTTGTGTGCAAAGTCCCGAGGATATGATTTATTACTTCTCTGCTAAATATTTCCCTGCTCATAAGAAACAAGCTGCTTTGAGGGAAATATACAATTTTGTGCAAATTGAAGAAGAGAGTCTCCCACAAGCTTGGGGGAGGCTTCTCAAGTTACTTAATGCTTTGCCTGATCATCCTCTTAAGAAACCTGAAATATTTGATATCTTTTATAATGGACTAACTGATGCTTCCAGAGATTACCTGGATAGTTGTGCTGGTTCTCTTTTCAGGGAAAGAACACCGGATGACGCTGAAATTCTATTGAATAATATGTTGGCTAATGAAAATAATTGGGCACCTCCCGAGATACCTCCTGAGCCAGTTCCTGAGCCAATTACTGAGCCTATTCCTAAACCAACTCCGAAGAAGAGAGGTGTTCTATTTCTTAGTCCCGAAGATATGCAAGAGGCAAAGAAATCTATGAAAGAAAAAGGTATTAAAGCCGAAGATGTTAAGAATTTACCTCCTATTGAAGAAATACACGGTCTTAATTTACCGCCTGTTGAAGAAGTATATGATCTCAATTACTTATTTACTGAAGAACCTCCCGATATCCCGACACAGGTAGTAAAGGTAAATTCTCTCTATAGATATGATAAAGCTGAAGTCCCTCCTACTAAAATTGCTAGTCAGTGCTTGGATGAGTTTGATAACTTTATGTTTAAGCAAGATGACTTTAATGCTTATTTTGGTAGACAATTAAAACAAGATGCTTATATGATTAAACGCTTGGGTGATTATATGGCTGATATTAGAGGTGAACTTAAACTTGTTAGCAAACATGCTTCTATGGTTACCACTCAAGTAGAACAAGTACTTAAAGCTCAGAAAGAAGCGCTTGATGAAATGAATAGTAAGAAAAATGATTATGCTGTTAGAGTGGCTACTAGAACCGGTAGAATGACTCAGGAACCTTTGTATCCTGAAGGCCACCCTAAGAGAATCGAGCAAGATTCTCAGAGAAATGATATTGATGTACCTAGTTCTTCTAGAAAGAAGAAAAAGAAAAATGATAGGACTTTGCAAACTTCTAGTGAACCTATTGCTGAGCCACCTGAGAATCCAAATGATATTTCTATTTCTGATGCTGAAACACAATCAGGTGATGAACATGAACCTAGTGATAATGTTAATGATAATGTTCATGTTGATTCTCAACCTAGTAATGATAATGATGTAGAAGTTGAACCTGCTGTTGATCTTGATAACCCACAATCAAAGAATCAACGTTATGATAAAAGAGATTTTGTTGCTAGGAAACATGGTAAAGAAAGGGAACCATGGGTTCAGAAACCCATGCCTTTTCCTCCGAAACCATCCAAGAAAAAGGATGATGAGGATTTTGAGCGCTTTGCTGAAATGATTAGACCTATCTTTTTGCATATGCGATTAACTGATGTGCTCAAAACAAACCCTTATTCTAAGTATATGAAGGATATTATCACTAATAAAAGAAAGATACCTGAAGCTGAAATTTCCACCATGCTTGCTAATTATACTTTTAAGGGTGGAATACCAAAGAAACTTGGAGATCCCGGAGTACCTACTATACCATGCTCCATTAAGAGAAATTATGTTAAAACTGCTTTATGTGATCTTGGAGCCGGTGTTAGTGTTATGCCTCTCTCTTTATATCGTAGACTTGACTTGAATAAGTTGACACCTACTGAAATATCTTTGCAAATGGCTGATAAATCAACTGCTATACCATGTCGGTATTTGTGAGGATGTGCCTGTTGTGGTTGCAAATGTTACTATTTTAACGGACTTTGTTATTCTTGATATTCCTGAGGATGATAGTATGTCTATTATTCTTGGAAGACCTTTCCTTAATACTGCAGGGGCTATTATTGATTGCAACAAAGGCAATGTCACTTTTCATGTTAATGGCACTGAACACACGGTACACTTTTCAAGGAAACAACCTCAAGTTTACAGTATCAACTCTATTGGAAAAATTCCATCGATTATATTTGGAGGTTTTGAATTTCCTCTCCCTACTGTCAAAAAGAAGTATGATATACTCATTGTTGGGGATTTTCATATCCCCGTTGAGGTAACTTAGTGCTATTCGAAATTTCTCCGGTTCCGTGTTAATCGGAGTGAGCTCGTTAACAAGACTTGATCAACCTTGTTAGTGGATTCATTTTGATGATCACGAGATGGATGAAACTAGAAGCACAACCTTCTGTACCCTCTTTATATTTTCTGTTATTTAGTAGAAATAAAGTAAAATAGTATTTTTCTGTCTGTCTCCTGACTTATCCGCTCAATATAAAAATATCCCGAAAATAAAAGTCCTCAGAATGCCATGCCAATTTTTTATGATTTTTTCTGGAATATTTAAGAATTTACTATGCAAAAATCACTCCGGGGGGGAGCTGCCACCTGGCCACGAGGGTGGAGGGCGCGCCCTACCCCCCTGGGCGCGCCCCCTGCCTCGTGGGCTCACGGTGGCCCTCCTCCACTTATTCCTGCACCCATCTTCTTCCTCTGTCTCACACAAACACGAAAAACCAACTCAAGCACGAGTTCCAGCCCCCGTTGCTGTGATTTTCGATCTCCTTGCTCAAAGCACCTCTCGCAAAACTGCTTGGGGAGATTGTTCCTTGGTATGTGACTCCTCCATTGGTCCAATTAGTTTTTGTTCTAGTGCTTTATTCATTGCAAATTTGTGCTGCATAGGTGACCATGTTCTTGAGCTTGCATGTCAAATTTATATGGTTCCAAGTAGTTCCAATGCTTTATATAGGCTCTAGGCACTTGTAGGAGTTGTTGCTATCAATTTTATTGAAGTTGGTTCACTTTTATTTAAAGTTACTAAAAATTTCAGATTGTTTCATAAATAATAAAGAGATTTTTGAGGGGCTCATCGAGCCGAAACTCGAAGGAAAAACAAAAGGAAGAAAAACAGAAGCCCAAATTTAATTTTCCTCGCACCGTGGAGGTCCGGCCGTGTGAATGGCCTTCCGATGACTTCTTGAGGAGAGCTGGGATTTATGAAGACTTCTATTTATTAATTGAGAATGCTGGCCTCACCAACTTCCTCCGCGACCAACATCATCACTATCTCTTACTCACAAATAATTTTGTGCAAAATTTCTACTTTTTCCCTAAGAGTTCACCTCCATCGGTAGAATTTCATTTATATGACATTGTTAAAAGGATGCCATTAGCTGAATTTTGCGAGGTATGCAAAATACCTTTCGAGGGCACCTTGGATGAATCACACTGTAATGAAGTAGAAGCTTTTATTAACACTATCACGGTGGGAGAAACCAGGAAGGTTTCTGATGCAAGAATCACTAGCATACATTTCCTGTTTTACTATACTTTGCCTTATTTGCTAGTCGTTGCCTGATAGGTCGCGGAAACTGTGGAAACCTTAGTATTCCTGATGTTATCATTTTATTCCATGGTTTATATTGAAGTAACTGATTTAGTATGGGTGGAATTGTTGCTAGGCGGTTAAGTCTGAACCGTACTAAAGGCCCCATCTTTGGAGGTATTTATGCCTCATGCCTAGATGAACATTTTGAAATACCTATTAGGCATGAGGAGGAAGAGGAAACATCGCTGCCTCGTGCTTATTTAGATTATAGGAGTATGCTAGCGCATGATTTTCTTGTTAAGAGTCGTGAAGGGGAACTCAAATATAAATTGTACTTTGATAAGCATCACCCTGAGATTATTACTTTGCCGGCTCCCTCTTTGTTTAACTTATCTACAGGTCCTCACATCGTTTCGTGGGCGGCCATTCAAGCCTATCAAAATCCTGCACCCGCCCCGGAACCGGAACCACAAGATGAGCCTCCATGACTATCTGTTTATTCTTGGGATCCAGAGGAGGCTGCCAGCCAATGGCAGCCGGAGCCTTCTGCGTCACAATATGACCCCAGCTTCACCTACGGGTATCCGGCAGGTCATCCCTGGCAATAGACCAACTTAGGCCAAAAGCCTAAGCTTGGGGGAGTACGTATTTCCCACCGACATTACATTCATGTTCACACACGCTAATTGCTAGATGTCGGTGTTCATACTCTTTCACTGTAATATCCATTCTAGTTTATTTTCTTTTTCCTGCTTTCTTCTTGTGTGTTTAATAAACCTTAAGAAAAACAAAAAAAATAGTAGTAGTTTATTTCTTTGCCGTAGTAATTAAAACGGAAAACCCAAAAATATTTCCCGTTCTTCTTTTTTTTGTTGGGAGCTTTCCCGTGTAAATAGTTTTTATTTCTTTTTCTTTTCTTTGGGGGTCAGTAGGAGAAGACCATGATTAAATTGTTGAAGTGGCTCTTATGTGCATGATTCTTTATTTTTAACTTAGAGCCCATATTACTTGTCTTCTCTCTTGAGTTGAATGCTTGCAGATTCCAGCTTCGTCCAATGCACGTGCACTCTTATTATTATACACATCATTCGGTCATGCAAGTGAAAGGCAATAATGATGATATATGATGGACTTATTGGGATGAGAAAATCTGGTATGAACTCGACCTCTCTTATTTTTGTAAATATGATGATTCATCGTTCTTGATTCAGCTATTATGAAGTAAACATATTTGCAATGACATTTAGAGATTATAGTTGCTTGTGCCATGCTTGATTAGCTATGAGTTATAATGGTTTACCTTGCGTGCCAACATGCTATTAGAATGATTATGATGTGGTATGATGGGATGGTATCCTCCTTTAAATGAATTGAGTGACTAGACTTGGCACATGTTCACGCATGTAGTTGAATCAAATCAACATAGCCTTCATGATATTTATGTTCATGGTGGATTATATCCTACTCATGCTTGTATTCGGTGTAAATTAATTTTGATGCATGTTTACGACTGTTGTCGCTCTCTCAGTTGGTCGCTTCCCAGTCTTTTGCTAGCCTTCACCTGTACTAAGCGGGAATACTGCTTGTGCATCCAAACTCCTTAAACCCCAAAGTTATTCCATATGAGTCCACTATACCTTCCTATATGCGGTATTTACCTGCCGTTCCAAGTAAATTTGTATGTGCCAAACTCCAAACCTTCAAATGAAATTCTGTTTTGTATACTCGAGCAGCTCATGTTTCAACTAGGGCTGCCCTTATCTTCCATGTTAGGCGGTTATTCTCAAGAGGAGTGGACTCCGCTCCTCATTCACGAGAAAAATGGCTGGTCACCGGGATGCCCAGTCCCATGCTTTATGCAAACTAAATCAAAATAATTGCAAACAAAACTCCCCTTGGGACCCGTTGAATGTTGGAGGCACTCGTTGTTTCGAGCAAGCCATGGATTGATGCTTGTGGAGGAAGGGGAGTATAAACTTTACCATTCTGTTTGGGAACCGCCTATAATTTGTTTAGCATGGAAGATATCGTCATCTCATAGTTGTTGCGTTGACAGCAAAAGTATGCCGCTCAAAATGTTATTCAATCTCTATTTTAAAACCGAGCTCTGGCACCTCTACAAATCCCTGCTTCTCTCTGCGAAGGGCCTATCTATTTACTTTTATGTTGAGTCATCATCCTTCTTATTAAAAAGCACCCACTGGAGAGCACACTATCGTTTGCATTCATTATTATTGGTTTATATTGGGTATGACTTGACTGGATCTCTTTTACCATGTATTACAATGTTTAGTTAGTCCTTGATTTTTAAAGGTGCTCTGCATTTATGTTTTGCGGTCTCAGAAAGGGCTAGCGAGATACCATTTTGTTATATCATGTTATAATTATTTTGAGAAAGTGTTGTCATCCGAGTTTTGTTATTATAGCTTGCTAGCTGATTTTTCTATTGATATGAGTAATTGTGAGACCTTTGTGTTATTGTGAGAATAGTTAGTTCATAATATTTGCTGAAACTTGAATGCTGGCTTTTCATGTTTACAACAAGAAGAGCAAACAGAGTTTGTAAAAAAAAAATTCCTCTTTCAGTTTGTCAACTGAATTGCTTGAGGACAAGCAAGGGTTTAAGCTTAGGGGAGTTGATACATCTCCGTCATATCTACTTTTCCAAACACTTTTGCCCTTGTTTTGGACTCTAACTTGTATGATTTGAATGGAACTAACCCGGACTGACGTTGTTTTCAGCAGAATTGCCATGGTGTTGTTTTTGTGAAGAAAATAAAGATTCTCAGAAAGTCCTGAAACTCCACGGAACACCTTAGAAAAAATAAAGAAAAATCGTCGCAAAAGATGAAGACCAAGGGGCCCATACCCTATCCACGAGGGTGGGGGGCGCCCCCCCCCCTTCCCCCGGTGCGCCCCCCTACCTCGTGGACCCCTGGTGGCCCTCCGACGCCAACTCCAACTCCATATATTGGCCTTCGGGGAGAAAAAAACCAGAGAGAAGAAATGATCGCGTTCTACGATACGGAGCCGCCGCCAAGCCCTAATCTCTCTCGGGAGGGCTGATCTGGAGTCCGTTCGGGGCTCCGTAGAGGAGAATTCGTCGCCGTCGTCATCATCAACCATCCTCCATCACCAATTTCATGATGCTCACCGCCGTGCGTGAGTAATTCCATCGTAGGCTTGCTGGATGGTGATGGGCTGGATGAGATTTATCATGTAATCGAGTTAGTTTTGTTAGGGTTTGATCCCTAGTATCCACTATGTTCTGAGATTGATGTTGCTATGACTTTGCTATGCTTAATGCTTATCACTAGGGCCCGAGTGCCATGATTTCAGATCTGAACCTATTATGTTTTCATGAATATATGTGAGTTATTGATCCTATCTTGCAAGTCTATAGTCACCTACTATGTGTTATGATCCGGCAACCCCGAAGTGACAATAATCGGAACCACTCCCGGTGATGACCATAGTTTGAGGAGTTCATGTATTCACTATGTGCTAATGCTGTGTTCCGGTTCTCTATTAAAAGGAGGCCTTAATATCCCTTAGTTTCCAATAGGACCCCGCTGCCACGGGAGGGTAGGACAAAAGATGTCATGCAAGTTCTTTTCCATAAGCACGTATGACTATATTCGGAATACATGCCTACATTACATTGATGAACTGGAGATAGTTCTGTGTCACCCTATGTTATGACTGTTACATGATGAACCACATCCAACATAATTATCCATCATTGATCCGGTGCCTACGAGTTTTCCATATACTGGTTCTCACTTATTTACTTTTCCGTTGCTACTGTTACAATCACTACAAATTACCAAAAACATTACTTTTGTTGTCTTTACTTTTGTTACCGTTACCACCACTATCATATTACTTTGCTACTAAACACTTTGCTGCAGATACTAAGTTTCCAGGTGTGGTTGAATTGACAACTCAGCTGCTAATACTTGAGAATATTCTTTGGCTCCCCTTGTGTCGAATCAACAAATTTGGTTTGAATACTCTACCCTCGAAAACTGTTGCGATCCCCTATACTTGTGGGTTATCATGCACCAGCCCACCTGGGGCTGGTTCCCTCCCACACTTGGCCCACGCTGCCCACTGGGGCCGGTGGCCCCACCTGGTGGACCCCCGGGACCCTCCCGGTGGTCCTGGTATGTTACCGATAGCACCCGAAACTTTTCTGGTGACCAAAACAGGACTTCCCATATATAAATCTTTACCTCCGGACCATTCCGGAACTCCTCGTAAGGTCCGGGATCTCATCCGGGACTCCTAACAACATTCGGTAACCACAGACAAACTTCCTTTATAACCCTAGCATCATCGAACCTTAAGTGTGTAGACCCTACGGGTTCGGGAACCATGCAGACATGACCGAGACGTTCTCCGGTCAATAACCAACAGCAGGATCTGGATACCCATGTTGGATCCCACATGTTCCACGATGATCTCATCGGATGAACCACGATGTCAAGGATTCAATCAATCCCGTATACAATTCCCTTTGGCTAGCGGTATAGTACTTGCCCGGGATTCGATCGTCGGTATCCCGATACCTTGTTCAATCTCGTTACCGGCAAGTCTCTTTACTCGTTCCGTAACACATCATCCCGTGATCAACTCCTTGATCACATTGTGCACATTATGATGATGTCCTATCGAGTGGGCCCAGAGATACCTCTCCGTCACACGGAGTGACAAATCTCAGTCTCGATTCTGCCAACCCAACAGATACTTTCAGAGATACCCGTAGTGCACCTTTATAGCCACCCAGTTACATTGTGACGTTTGGTACACCCAAAGCATTCCTACGGTATTCGGGAGTTGCACAATCTCATGGTCTAAGGAAAAGATACTTGACATTTAGAAAAGCTTTAGCATACGAACTACACGATCTTGTGCTAGGCTTAGGATTGGGTCTTGTCCATCACATCATTCTCCTAATGATGCAATCCCGTTATCAATGACATCCAATGTCCATGGCCAGGAAACCATGACCATCTGTTGATCAACAAGCTAGTCAACTAGAGGCTCACTAGGGACATGTTGTGGTCTATGTATTCACACATGTATTGCGGTTTCAGGTCAATACAATTATAGCATGAATAATAGACAATTATCATGAATAAGGAAATACAATAATAACCATTTTATTATTGCCTCTAGGGCATATTTCCAACAGTTCGATCCTTTTAGTAGTTACTTGATCTAGTAGATTGAAGTTTTGATATCAAGTAGTTTGAGTTTTGCTTTATGATCTCTTTTTGTAATCGAGTCCATGAGCTATCTATAATAAATATTAGTGTTGAGTCAAGGGCTTTGCTTTGTTGCTATGATCTTGAGAAAGTAGAAAAAATAAAAGAGTTCATATTGATCTTATGGATAGTGATAACTTCACATATAGAAAGTATAAGGCATAAAAAATGTTGAGAGTTAATGAACGTAGTTTTGGTCATCGTTGCAATTAATAGGAAGTGATAAGGAAAGAGGGGTTCACATACAAATGTATTATCTTGGACACATTTTTATAATTGGGAGCACTCATTAAGTATGACATGCTAAAAGAGTTGCCGTTGGACAAGGAAGACAACGTAATGGTTTATGTTTTCTCACATCTCACTTAAAGTATATTGTTATTGACCTTTCAAACATGTTGAGCTTGCCTTTCCCCCTCATGCTAGCCAAATTCCTTGCACCAAGTAGAAATACTACTTGTGCTTCCAAATATCCTTAAACCCAGTTTTGCCATGAGAGTCCACCATACCTACCTATGGATTGAGTAAGATCCTTCAAGTAAGTTGTCATCGGTGCAAGCAATAAAATTGCTCTTTAAATATGCATAACTTATTAGTGTGGAGAAAATAAGCTTTGTACAATTTTGTTGTGGAAGTAATAAAAGCGACGGACTGCATAATAAAGGTCCACATATAAGGGGCAATATAAAGTGACGTTCTTTCACATTAAGATTTTGTGTATCTAACCCTAAAAGCGCATGACAACCTCTGCTTCCCTCTGCGAAGGGCCTATCTTTTACTTCATGTTTTTACTTTATGTTTAAGTCAAGGTGATCCTCACCTTTCCTTTTTTTTATCCTTTGGCAAGCTCCTCGTGTTTGAAAGATCATGATATATAGAAACTCTATTAATGACCCAGGGTGAAGAATAAGTAATTCTTCACCCTGGTCGGACGACGCAGCCAGCCGGTCGTCTTGTTCAACATTGTGTCGCACCACTCCATGAACCACCCAAGCAAATTATTCTTTTATTACGTCGTTCTGCAAGTTTTTTTTGTCACCGTTGTGGAGCTAACCCACCTTCCCGTACTTTTTTTCGTAGGGTCTCCCTGCAGTTTTTGTATCGATTGATTTGGGAGCGGACGGCGAGCGGTTTCGGCGGCCAGTGGCCAGCGGCGGCAGGATTCGTGGGCGAGCGGGCAGAAGCTACAGGTGGACTTGGCTACCGTTTGCCGGCGGCAACGTCGAGGGGAGCGGCGATGCGGGAGACCTCGCGAAGGATGCGGCCTCGTTGGCCGGCGGCCTCGCGGGAGGCTCCGCGGCGTGGTGTGTAGCCTGCGGCGCGGCCGGTGTCCTCGGCAGCATTGGGCGTTGTAGATGGCTCGACAGGTCCGTTGGGGGCAGCATTTCTTTTCTTTGGCGTTTATCTCGGTCCCTTCGGCGCTCATGATGCGCGCATCGTGTGCGTGTCGCAATGGCTGATAGCAGGAGAAGCAGCGCCTCGCTCTCCTCTGCAACTTCATCCCCAATTGGAATCGAGAAGGCAGCTTCCCGAGCTCGCTCTCCACTAGAAGCCGCGTGAATGGATCGAACAAAAGGTTAGGTATTTTTTCTACTTCTGAATGATTTCTGGTGACTATAGGAGTAGTCTCACTTGTGAAAGATCACTAATTGCGTCAAATTCTTCCTTTCTTATATTTAACTGTTTGACCCAATTATTTGATATGGTGTATCAGAAATTCAGAATAAGATTGCGTTGGTTGTACGATTGATCTACCTGTAGTTGTGATTTGCTAAATGATCTGATTTAGGTAGACTTTTTTAGAGGAGATTTAGGTAGACTTGGTTGCAAGAGCTCGTCTTGTTTAAATCAACTGGCCAACATAAATTTAAGAGAAGTTTATACGGATCTGATTTCCTTGATGTTATTCTGAAAACCAACTTGCAGCTTTGTATTGCAATTGGCAACAAGAGTAGGCCTCCAATGCTTTTACTATTGGTCTTGTTTGCTTTTGGAGTAGCTTACAACATTATTATGTAGATTTTCACGGGGTCGAAAGGGCCTGTCTCAAGTACTAACCTTATAGAACAAAGCTCGAGGCAGAGTCAAATTTTATTTGAGTTATTGGAGTCCAATTTCTACAATACTTAACACATATTCATTGGAAAACACTTTAATCCACTTTGTACATTGCCTACTAACTGTTCGAATGCACTAGAAGAAGCTCATAGATATCAGATTTTTTGTGTGGTATATGTTCCTGTTGTACCCTAATGTGGCACAAGGTGAGCTCAAACCCGATTTATTCAGCGTGGATCTTGGGAATTTTTTAATACTTGAAGTTGTGTTACTGTTTTCATCTGGGGTTGTTAGCTACGGAAATCCTTAGATTTCATCTGACATGGTAAATCTTGCCATTCTCTGATTGTTGCGCCGGCGGCGCCGCCACCTTCTCCTTTCCTATAAAAATTTCACGCAACGAAACAGAAGGAGGGCCGTAATGGGACCACGCTCGCCACCTCGCCTTTACGGCTGCTCCGGAGCACGAACGAGGTGGTGGTTGTCGCTGGCAATCATCCAGCAAGCTCATCATCGCCCTCCTATGCCAAATATGCACGGTTGCAGCAGCAACATCTTGTCCTCTCCAAAATAGGAAACTTTTTAAAATGAGATTTATACAACGGAAGTCTTGTGAAATTGGAGGGCATCTCCTAAGATTTTTTTTTCTGATGCTTTTCACAATACAGGTTGATAATTAGGAGGGTTTCTTCCTTTCTTTTTGTAGTGTTGTTGGAAGTGATGAGAGAACAATAATCTAGGGCATCAATTAGAGGTGCACATACTTCATCTTTGTGATCATGTTCTTCACGTGCACTGAATTTGTTTGTTTTCTCGAGTCAGCTGCAACACATGCTGCCATATGGAAAATTATTTCTTCCACTGTGTCTTCCCTTGGCAAGTACATCAAAGATGGGATAAAAGTTGAAGTGCTGGTTTATTGCTGGCCGTGTTTGGTGGTAACTGATAAGTTGCTTTGTTTTCCTTCCATGGAACTAAGTAAATCAAGTTAGAGTAGAATTTTGGCAGAATAAGAGACGATTCTTGTAGTCTGTTATTCTTAAATGAGTATAGGTTCATTACCAGTGATTTGCAATATGTTTCATTTGTATCTGTTCTGATACTTAAGTATTTGTTGCTTTATTTCTTCAATAACATGACCATGTTTCATGCTTATGGACATTAACAAGTACTCCCTCCGTTCCAAAATAGATGACCCAATTTTGTACTAACTTTGTACTAAAGTTAGTACAAAGTTGAGTCATCTATTTTGGAACGGAGGGAGTATATGTTTTTGATGGGTGTTTGCTCCAATGGTGTGTTTATGGGTATGACGTCGAACCAAGTGCCTCTGTTGATGCTATATTAAAAGCTAAGGCTGCTAGCGAAGCAATCAAAAAGTTTATCAGTGGCAGTTGGTGTATTGTTTTAAACCTCTTCTCATTTTTTGTTTTGGCAAAACTTCATTTGGAATCTCAATGAACAAAGGTATCTGTTATCCATTTCCCCCTGCCCAACCATGATACAGGACGAATCACTAACCTTTTAACATTACATACATTGTTAAACCTCTTGTTACCTGTTGCGGCGCCGATGTGACATCATGTGTATTGGGTTTGGTAAGTCCAGCTGCAGCTTGAGATTGCTAGGTTTCTTTGCGGATACAAAATTGTGTCGCTATAACTTACATTCCCATTTTAGGGTCTTCATCGCCTTGGCATGACAGATGTTGCTACATACTATATGATGAATCATGGACTGATGAATGGGGTGCTCACCCTGACGCTCCAGTTGGTATTGCACTTGCAGTTTGTGTAGGATCATCTATTGTACTCCCTCTTCTCAGCAATTCTACTCCCTCCGTAAAGAAATATAAGAGCGTTTTACATCACTACTTTAGTGATCTAAACGCTCTTATATTTCTTTTCAGAGGGAGTACTATGCAATGATGGTCAAGACTCAGGAAATTGAAGAGATTGGGTTCCTATTTTGGGCTTTTTTCGATGTATAAATTGTTGAAAAAATAGAAATTGGAATATATACTTTTTGAATTAATTGTAGATGATCCACCTTTCCGCTGTTCCTATGCAATGCTCGGCATCAATGATAAATGACACAAGTTTTATGTCGGTTTGGCTCAATCTATGTAAAATTCCTTGTCGATCGATCACAACTAAGTTTTCACCTTGGAATGGCTACATAAATTACATTTTTCGTGGAATGGGTATGAAAACGGACGTCACATGCATACTGTGCAAGTAAACTCATGTTGCATGCATACTGCAAAGGATGCATTGAGCGTGGCTAGTGTTGTAAGTTTACCTCACACGTGGGTTGGTGTCGTAAGTTTACATCACAGGTGGGCTGGTATCATAAGTTTACCTCACAAAAAAAATTACACCGCATGCATGGGTGTGTGGATGGTTCGGCTACCTTTGCTTCTCGTAAGTTTACGGCAGAGAATAGATATCTTTGCTTGTCCTAGGTTTACGGCAGATTAGACATCTTTGCTTGTCGTAAGTTTATGGCAGCTTAGACAAACGGGTTCCCAGGCATGCAAGTTGGCTGGGGTGAAGAATAACAATTCTTTACCCTGGGTGACGAATAGCGCGACCCTATATATATATATATATATATTCAATTGGATGTAAGTTAGTATGGGCTATTATTGTTGACATCACCTAAAGGTGAATATGTTGGGAGGCAACACAATAAGCTCCTATCTTTCTCAGTGTCCGGTTGAAACTCCATAACCACAAGTACTGCGTGAGTGTTAGTAATTGTAGAAGACTACGAGATAGTTGAGTATGCGAGCTTGCTAAGCTCTATTGTTGACTCTTTTTGATGTTATAATAAATTACAATTGCTTCAATGACTGAGATTATAATTTATTAGTTCCCAATGAAGTTTTTGAACCATAGTTGACATTGTGAATTGATTGTTACTTGAGCATGAGAAATCATATAACAAAAATCTATTTATATGCTGTTATAAGAATGATCATGATGCCCTCATGTTTGTATTTTATTTTTATCGACACCTCTATCTCTAAACATGTGGACATATTTTTCGATTTCGGCTTCCGCTTGAGGACAAGCGAGGTCTAAGCTTGGGGAGTTGATACGTCCATTTTGCATCATGCTTTTATATCAATATTTATTTCTTTATGGGCTGTTATTACACGTTATATCTCAATACTTATGGCTATTTTAACTTATTTTACAAGGTTTACCATGAAGAGGGGGAATGCCGGCAGCTGAAATTCTGGCTGGAAAAGAAGCAAACATTGGAAACCTATTCTACACAACCCCAAAAGTCCTGAAACTCCACAAAACATCTTTTTGGATTTAATAAGAATTTCTGAGCGAAAGAAATACACCAGGGGGGGCACACCCTGTCCAGGAGAGAGGAGGGCGCCTCCCCCCCCCCCCATAGGGCGCGCCCCCTATCTCCTGGGCCCCCTGGTGGGCCTCCGGTGTCTATCTTCTGCTATATTAGAGATTTTACCATGGAAAAAATCGTGGGCAAGCTTACGGGACAAAACTCCGCTGCCACGAGGCGGAACCTTGGCGGAATCAATCTAGAGCTCTGGCGGAGCTGTTCTGTCGGGGACACTTCCCTCCGGGA